>NW_015094506.1:22441455-22536880 GCF_001431845.1 Calidris pugnax | reverse complement strand
GGAGAGGAGAGGAGAGGAGAGGAGAGGAGAGGAGAGGAGAAGGGAATGGTGGTGGGTGAAACAAGAGTGGGGCTCCAGCCCATCAGTGGCTGCCTGTTGCTGGGCGATGCTGGTCCTGCACCCCTCCTTCTGTCCCCATGCCCCTCTCCTGCCATTCCCTTATTCTGGTAGCTTTATACCAGCATTGAGCTGGTTTAGCCTTCTGAAAACACAGAAGACCAAAGGGTAGTGGGTAATTTGGACTGCTGTGGTGAACTGACTTACAGAGGGGAGAGATGAGCACTTGATCTGGTAGCCTGTTGCAGAGGGAAGGAGGAGCAGAGTCTGGGAGGATGGTAGGGACAAATTGTCATCCCCTAATGGGAGTGACAAGTTGCTGTGCTGTAGCATGTAACTTTACCGCTTTGCCACTCTTTCCCCATATATATTAATAGCGAAAAAACCCCTCTAATGCTTGCAAAATATCTTGAAAGGTATCTCAAAAGCCACCAGTGAATGAAAAGCTGACGTTCACCACAAAGCTGAGTGTCCCTTCCATGAGTTGGAGCAAGACACATGCACTCAAAACTTATCCCAGCTCTATACTGTCAGGTTAACGTGATGTGAAAACTCTTCCAACATTCTTCTGACTTCAGCCATTCATACCCAGGTGGTGCTGCCTCAAGGGGGCCACATCACAGAAGGACTCCCAAAAGCCATAGCCGGGCAAAGATTTGCACTAAACTCCCCTTGGTCCAGCCCACCCACTTGTGAACTTGGGTGGGTGAGACCATCCACTTTGTGAGCGTTTGCCTCCATCCTGTGCTCACAGGAAAGACAAAGCCTGCTATTTACATGGGAAAACTTCAGATATTTCTCCCTCTGAGTTAATAGATACACATCTACACAAGTCCAGCTTCAGTTGGCCAAGAAGCATGGGAGAAGCCTTTACCCCACAAAACTGGGACAACCACTTAGGAGATTTCAGGCAGACTGTCCATCTCTCAGATTTTAGCATCCCCTGAAAGGTCTTTTGGTAGTGTAAGTATGCTTTGGAAAAAGAGAAGAAAAGCCAAAGACCAAAGCTCAGCAGCAGAGTACTCACAGCCACGTCATGGGTTTTGGAGAGGAGAGGCTTCACAGCCTGTCTGTGAACTTAGAGGTGAGGGCTGGAAGGCAGATGACTTGAGATGGTGGCAGGACTCTTGTGATATTTCCCTGGAATTAGAGGTTGACCCATTCTCATGGTGTTGTTTTTGCAATGTGCTGAACTCCATGCATGATGCACACCGATCTGAGCTGAGAGCAAAGCTCTAGTGTTGAAATAGACTGGTGTTTTCTAGGTCGATGGGTTAATTTGAGTTAAGGAACCTTCCTAAAAAGCTACTCCAAAGCCCCCTTAGACCTGGTGCAGTGGTGGCAAACAGTGCCCTTGTTGGGGACCAGGTCTAAATGGAGAAATCACACACATGCCCAACTCTGGGCACAGGGGGCTTTGTTCTTACGCCTCCAAATGAAGAGGCTGCTTCCCTCCTGCGTATGCAGCTGTCAAAGTGAGATTTTAGCTGTTTCCATCTCAAACCTGGCTTCTTTGTCTGTGTCCGAAGTGTCCAGGCAGATGAACACCTTACTGTAAGATGATGTTGAGAAGATGGATAAGGAGCAGCGATTCACTGTTTCTTATGGCACAAAAACTAGAAGGGTTTTTGTGCCATAAACCAAAACCAGTGAAATTTCCAGGCAGGAGGTTTAGTGGAAGCAAGAGACAGAACCTTTCTGTGCAGCACAGAGTTACTCTGTGGGACTCAGTGCTGCAGGATGACCTCCTATAGGATTTGGTATACTTGAATTGTGGGTCTGGACCTGATGCTAGGATCTCATGCCTTTATGAGACACAGTGCAATGAGAAGCAGAAGGACTTCAAAACATGCTTCAAATTATTTCTTCTCAAAACATTAGCAAGTGCACATGCTCTTGGGCATTGAGCTCAATCTGTAAGACTGGGGAGGAGCAGAGGGAGAAAGGAAGAAAATGAATCGCCATGGGAACAGATAGACTTATATCGTTTATGTAGGAGGAAACTGAGGCACAAAAGCAGCTAAGAAGCATCTGAGGTCAGTCAGGCAGTAAGGCTGGGGGCAGGGAATCTTTAACTCTGTGTCCTTGCTTTGCTGCGTGACCATGCAGGAGAAATCCTCTACTCCTGGCTCTGGGCACTGGCAGTAAGTTTTACTTCTCACCCAGCAGCCCCACGTAGGCATCCAAGGGGTTGAAAAAGATACCTTGACTGCTCCATGTGTGCCAAGCCTTTCCATCTCCTGGTTCGTGGCCTTTCCCTGCTGGGGGGGTCCCTCTGCCTGCTCACTGCGTTTGTGCTCAGACGCTGGCAGGGTGTGTTGGCTGGTCTGGGGTCACCAAGCTGCACAGAAACACGCTCTGTCGGGTCCGGAGCTATGCGCTCGCTTTCATCACATGGATATGCGTCAACGTGTCACTTTAAAGTAGTTCAAGTAAGAGAGATGGGGAAACAGATGAGGAGGAGGGAGGCAGGAAACATGTCATAAATCCACAGCAAGAGGGTCTCTGAAGTAAGAGAATTAAAGACTCTGGAAAACACATAAAAATCTGCCATAGAAAGGGCACTGTCAATGCATCCTGTCAGTGCAGTTTGCTTTTTATTTCCTAGTGTGCAATATGATATAAAAAACGTTCACCTTTACTAGATGATCCATGAAAGCCTGTATTTCGCATGAGATTTATTTTTCGTATGAATAGACTTGGCGTTTCCAGACACTGGTGGATATCAGTCGCCGTCCTATAAAACGAGGCCACCAGCACCTGTGGTCTCCCAGGAACTGTCTCTTCCAAGTGCTGTTCCTCACACAAGGGCCGCTTCGTTGTTTCTACTTTTCATTTAAGTAGACTGAACTGAGGAATGCAGAGTTAAGTAAAAAATAATGGAGAAAGATCAGACTGAAATAATTCCACCCCCCCCAAAAAAAGTCCCACTCATGCAATCATCAGATATGTGAGGCTTTGCACTTTCTCATGTTGCTATTGTAAAAAGGGAGAGAAATTTTGAATCCACTCAAGTATTACAGAGAGCCTCAAATACTACAAAGAGTTTCTGCAGACGTATGTCCCACTGCAGGGATCTGAAATTCCCTCAACACCCAGAATATTAAGCAATCTGGGGCTTGTACTTTTAGATCAAGATTTGAGAGAAGGAAATATCCTGGCTTGCCTAAAAATGACCGCTGAAAGGAAAAATTGCCAACGTGGCAACCACCAGCCTGTCTGGCAGCCAACTGTATTCTCTTTCAGCCATCGCCGCCACTTTTGTGGGACTTAACATGTTCAACACGGGGAAGAGATCTCCAGGCTCTGTGCGAAAGATTCAGTGATGCTCCTGAGCAAGGAGGAAGAGGATTTACACTGTGTAACTGACTTCAGGCATGATGGAAAAATACTTTCTCTTGGAAAAAGTGTATGAGCTGGGATATCCCAGTCTGAGAGGGGGAATTCCTCCTGACTGCTCCTCATTGTCTTATTCCTTGGCCACACTGCATAGTAGCAGGGACACCTATCAGTAATTTTGGTGGCAGTTGATTGCACTAGGGTTGAATCTGCATGGCTTAAATCCACTGCATCTGCAATTTGTTCTTGCAGACTGAAGTGCTACACCCTAGGGATGTAAAGAAGAACCCATCATGCTTGGGCTTCCCTGTGGGGACCCACCAACCAGACAAGTGCACAGCTCCCTCCCCTGAGCCACTCATCTTACCTTACTCTTCTCCTCCCAGCACGGTTTGAGACCTATTGCTGCTGAGACTGCATTTTCATTTCTTCAGTTTCATTACTAGTCTACACGTAATGTATTAGTGGTGTGAAATGGAGAGGAAGGAAATCGAGGGGAAGCACAAGGAGCAAAGTAAACATCTTCAGGGAGGTAGAGACCGCACAGAGAAGTGCTCACTCGCCCTTTTGAACCAGGAATTTAACATCCTTCTGCTTTGCATGACAGTCCCACGTGCAGCAGTGCCCGTTGGGGCTTTGCCGGGAGCCAGGGAGGTTGCAGAGCCCTGTGAAGCTCCCAGGCACCCATCCTTCATCGCACCCACCCGCGCAGGACCCGCTGTCGGCTCTGAGGTGTTTGAAGAGCACCCATGCATTTCTCTCCAGATGAGCAGGCTGCTATGTATCAGGATTTCGTCTGTCTTTTCCCCAGTGATGGGATATTAGGAGGAGCTGTCTTCTGCATGCGATGGATCGAATCTTGCCAGGAGTTAGAGTAGATGAGGATGGGACCCTGGGTCTCCAAATGTGAAAGAGTTATGAGGAGCCCAAGGTGGTTCGGGGCTGAAGTGCCTGGATGCTAAAGCTGGCTCTGCTGCTCCTGGGACTGGACCTGGATCTGGCATAGGATCCATGGGGCCTGTGAGACAACTGGTGGGGAAGAAAGAAGCAGCATGATATTATTTGCCTGTTAATCAAGCAAGTGGGTAGCTTCAGTGGCCATCAGGAGAGTAACCAGGTACGGTGTGGTTCACTGTTACAGGACCATGTGTCTGTGCCTCAACCAGGTTCATTCTGCCCTTCCTTCTCCTCGGTGGAGTTTCTTCTGCTCCACACGCAGAGCTGTGCTTGCAGGAAAATGCCTGCAAGGGTACAGAGTGATCCCAGCCACTCTTGGTGGGGGCTATAAGCTGCTTACTCCTTTGCCAAAACTAGAACTGTGCTAAAAGTGCTGTGCCGAACCCTCCTGCCTGCTGGCAACACCTGGCAGGAGTGCTGCAATGCTGAGAAGACCTCATTTTTGCTGCATCCCAGCTGGAGGCCAGACAAGCAGCAGCAACAATTCTAAAAATCATTTTTGCCTTCAGCTGGAGGCATAGGCCATCATTTGCCTATTTTCTGGTTCCTTTAACCTCTAATTTTGCAGTGGCTACAGAAGTGCATCTGCTTCGGTGTTTTCTGGACAAGCTGTGCTCCCTCTGTGGGAGAGAAACGGGAGATCTCGCGTGCAGCCGGCCTCTTTCCAGCACCTTAAAAGCTGCTTAGCCAAAATTTCGCCCTGATTTTGTTTCTTTGGCTGTGGCTATCTGATTGTCAAACTAGCGGTGGGTTGCTGCTGCGCCTGTGCTTCGGAGAGGAGCACCCACCGAGTTTAGTGTTATGGAGGCCATGGGGGCCTGCGATGGGCACAAATAGCACCACCAGTGACACGACCTGGGCTAGCCCCTGAGTGGGGCAGCCTGGTGCTGCTGGTGGTGGTCCAGGAGGGCAGAAATCAGGCCTGGGGTGCAAGCAGGCTGTGGGGCTAGGGACCCACAAGGCAGATAGCCGGGGTGGAAAGTGCAGCCTCTGCCGATGCTCATGGCTGAAAGATGAAGGTTTGTGCCTGGTGAAACAGCCGCAGGAATCACACATAGAGAGGATGGTCTGGTCCAAGGACCACAGTGCAGAGACGCTGGGGACACAGTGGCAGTGGCCAACCTGGGGCCCCCCAACTCACTGGGCAGCCATGGCAAGTCCCCCCCATGCTGCCGCTGGCCAGGGGAGGTTGGTGGACATGAACCTCGTAGGAAAAAAAGGATTTTTTGGAAACAAGTGCAGAAACATGTGCCTCGAATGCTAGCTTTACCTCCTAATCCAGCTACCCCAAGGCACCATGTGGTATTTTGGTTATAAAGTACACCAAACAGAACACAATGTCCTTACATATGTGTGCCTGGTTCATGGCTCCAGTGCAAGAGGGTCTGTGGACAGAAGAGGAGGAGTTAGGTAGCTCCAACCATGCTGTGTCCTCTGGGATGGGCTGCCAGGGGGCAGGAGGAGTGGGAGGCGGGGGCTGTTCCCATGTGGGGCTGGAGCAGCTGTGGCCGAGGGTCCTGCCGAGGGTCCCGTGGGGCTGGGGGTGGTGTGTGTGTGTGTGTTTTACCAACTCCAGCCCCCAGCCCCTTGGCATGCAGCCCAGTCCCAAGAAATATAAACCAAAGCAGCATAAACAGATGATCACATGAAAAATATATCATGATTAGCCAGATAGATCCCAAATGTTTGTTCTGTAAACTGCAGCAGGCAGCACAAGTGTTTGCTGCAGCTGTAGTTTCTCATCTTATTTGTGTAAGTGTGCCATTAAGCTTAGACATGGGCAAAATAATCTTTCCTTGATTCTCACTTAAGAAGCTGCTTTAAAGATATGTAACAATGTTTGATTCGACCCTTTTGCAACTGGTATTATACCGTAAACCGATTCTCACTTAATAGAAAATCTTTGCGCGTTTTTTTCTCCTGGGTTACTTCCTTCTCCCTCTGAAGCCAGTAAAGTGGTTTGTTTTGTGAATGAAAGCTGGATGCCTTTAGCAAGATGGCATTAACACTGACCTCTGCTCATGCATTGAATTCCTGCCCAGCGGGAGGTGAGGTTGGAGGAAAGGGTTAGTTCATTGATGGTCAGAACCTGCTGAGCGCAGGGCTGTTAACCTGCCTGGAAAGGGAGCTGCTCAGAGGGCTTTTCCCTTTCGTGCATGAGCCCAATGAAGCCATCCTTCTCTCCCTTCGTTTTTAACCATCTGCTGGAAAGATGGCTCTGATTCATCTCAGCTTGGTAGAGGCTTTTTTTAATATATATAAAATGGCAATAAATTGGGGGGAGGGATACACTTTAATTTTCCTATTGCTACTGCCTGCATCAGAGAAGACTATCTGAATTTCACAGCATGAAACATTTAGCAAGGACAATGCAAAGAAATCAAAACCAAATTCCTCCAACCATTTCCCAAGAAATTCAGCATGTTTTATGCTCTTTGGATCCTGAAATGTGTCCTGGAAGAGGGATAATCTGGAAAAGAAAAATTTCATGAAGCTGATTGCCAGCAGCATCTTCCGACAGCGCACAAGAGCTGTTCTGAGGGAGATGGGTCTGTAATTTACAATGCTACTGGACTTTGAAAAGGTATTGTGTAAAAATAGCAACTTTTCATTTGAAAGTTTTATCTGCTGAATCTGGTGATAAAAATTGTAGTCTGCTTTTTTAGAGCTGGAGAGGACCCAGAGTGCAAGTCAAAACCCAGAAGGTTCACACAGCACGACTGGAAAACACACTGTAGGTTTCTTTCCTTTTTTATCTTCTTAGTCCTTCAGAGGCAAGGCAGCATTTGAAAAATCAGATGCACCTGCACTCACTTTTACACCATCAAGAGATTAATTAACTGATTCTCCTTCTCTTCCTCATTTCTCCCCTGCCACTTTGGCTACCAAGTTGCTTCAGCTGCAGGTGGAGGTACTTCTCTGGAAGTAGAGCAAGATGTCCACAGCTGAAGCTGAACTGTAGCCATAGCAATTCAAAGTACAGCATGTTATTTTGAGTCACACATGAGTGTCAATCAGGAAGAAATCCATTGAAGTATCAAGAAGAAATCCATGAAAGTCAGTAGAAGTGCACCAGCACAAGGTCAGTTTCATTGAGATTGGGCTGTAACTTTGGTGTCTGTTTTATTTGTAAATTGAGCAGATAGAAGCCACTGGGAGATCATTAGATCGGAATTCAGCAAATTTCATTTCCAGTTGGTTTTTTGAGTAAAGCCAGACTTTATTATCCTTGCCAGAGTCTGCAAGAACTAGTTTGAACTACTCTCACCAGCTAAGACAACACTTCTTCTCTATAAGGTGAGTATGTTGAATAAAGCTTATCGATGTAGTTGTTTCTTTTTCTTTTAATTCACCTCCTGACCTTTTAAAATTACTTTACTCAACAAAGGACAATAGGGCCAATCCAACTCCCATTAAAGTCAGCAGGAGTCTTTTCATTGACTTCAGCTGAAGTTGGGCTGGGCCCAATAAGACTAACTTTAAGAGTTAAAAATAGCAACTCAAATAGAGCTTTTTGTTGCCCCCTGTGGCTTGATAACTGACCTCCCATCATGTTCACTGGGACAGGATTGGGCCCGTAAAAAAAAAAAAGCCAAGTAAAACTATTATGGGCCCAATCCCATAACCCAAAGCTTATAAAGTATTTGCATTTCCTCCTTTTAATCACACAGGAATATTTGAGAAGTATCCATGACTTTATGAATGGGGGGAACTGCTTCCAGCTGAACAGATTGTATTTATCTTTGGGTTGCTTTGTGCCCCAGAATTTTCCCTTTCTAAAATAGGAAGGTGTCAGGGGTAAGGGGCTCAAAGACGACCTCAGGCACCTCCTTCGCTCTTGGGCTTTCCTGCTCCATCTTCCCACACAAACACCATCCTGCTCCTTTGCCGGTACCTTGCTGGGTCACCCCAGCTCCCACTCTGCACTGTTTGCTCTCCCTGGTTGTCCTGAAGTGAGCAGAGGGACACCTGGAGGGGCTCAGCTGGGGCAGGATGGTGGTGTGGTTTCCTGTCGGTCTGATAGGAGGAGGCATACTGCATTTTGTTCTTTGTTACACTTTCAGCCCGAGACAGTAAACTTATATTTTCTAAATAACGCTTAAAATACACCCTAACATCAGGAAAGTTCCACCAGCTACACAAACTCTCAGTTTGTTTTGTGATGTGAATTTTCCAGTGGCTCTGGGCGTGACACAAAGCTGATGTTTTTCTCTTTATTGGTTTCTCATGATGCTCTTTTTCCCTTTCTTTCTAAGTACATTGCAACAAATCTGTATGGAAGACTCCATCTCTAGCACACTGAATTGTTTCACCACCGAGAGAAGAAAGGCCATTTGGCAGCTCTTTGAATTGCTGTTAAAGTTACCATCTACCGTAGGTGCTTGTATGTTTTTTTCCGGAGACCCTAGATCACAAATTTTCTTTAGGTTAAAAATAAATCCACTCACTGGCATCTGCGGAGAACATTTTCCAATGTCAGAATAATTTGTAGCAGCCGCCCAGGGGAAGGTGGGCTCGACGCCGCAGCCGCGCTGCGAGACAGGACACAGCGCCACTGCAGAGCGGCTGATGCTGTTCCCACCTTGCCCCGGTGTCGTGAACCCATCTCCTTTTTCAGCAGAATCTAAATTTAGCCTTAAATGTAGATACACGTAGTGTATTAGAAAGAGCTCTCAGATATCCTCGGCATCTCCCTGTGTGAGGAGGAAGAGCCCCCCTGACTCCTGACGCCGTCAGCCATGGTATTCTCTGCGCTCGCCCAAATGCACTGCAGCGTCAACATCAGTCACTTCAAAGAGCTCTTTCATGTACCACATATTTTTTTATCCAGAAGGCCCAAGCAAAAGGCAGATCTGGCTGAAACTGGCTTTATTCTGCTCGCCACTTGTGTGGCCCCTTGGAAAGGTCTCAGAAGAGTGAACAAACTTTCCCTGGGCTTCCAGTGAGCAGGTGTAAGATATAAAGCTTTTACTGTCACCTATTGTTAGCAGTGCAAGGTAATTAATGGCTTTGTGTTGTTCTCAGGTATGTAGGTCCTCCTGCACTGGAGAGAAGCCCTCATTCCACGGGTGGGACAGTGTGTGGGGATGGGCAGTTTCCATTCTTCTCTGCTGAGACCCTGCTTGTGTCTCAGGAGGGATGCTGCTGACCGTGTTGGAGCAGGACATACCACAGAGGGATGGGAAGCACATCTGGCTTCACAGCTGCCCATCCTGGCCACTGCAAAAACATGGGACGCCCCTCATGACACCCAGCTCTCTGCAAGCTGCTGGGAACACGTCCAACTTCAGCATAGGAGGGATGCTGTGAGGAGCTGCCTGTGGAGGGGCCAGCTCTCCCAGGAGCACCACTTTGATGAGGACAACCCTAGCCCAGTTCAGGAGCCTGTGTGGAGAGAAGCTTGGGGAGATGTGCATACCTGTCCCACCAGCTCACCCTTCCCAGCCATGCAGGTGCTTGGGCAGTGAGGGGTGCCACTCTCTGGCCCTCCCAAGCCCCTGTGCAATGGCTGGAGGTGCTTGGGAAAACTTTGATTCTGTGTGGCTCAGACACAAGAGATGGAGCAGGCTTACAGGATCCGGCCTACACTGCACAGCAAAATCCTCTGTGCTATCAGATCCCTACAGTTGCCACACATTCAACATTGTGGGTCCTTTCTGCCCAGTTCTCACTAACTTTAGGCAACAGGCACCTAATTCAAGACCTGAATCACTATAAGCTCCTTCTATCCTCTGGTTCACTGCCTGGAGGAGCCATTGCTCTCTGCTAAGACAGAGGGAGCCCACTAGAAATAGGCATTTGATTTGGGCAGTTAAGTGCCTAAAGTCAGTTGGGATAAACACAGGCTCCATCCTCAAAAATCACTAACAGAGCCTTTACCCAACTTCATAGTCTCCTGAAAACATGAGACCTGATTAAAAATGGTATCTCACTTTTCGGGGCAGTCTTTTGATAAAAATCATGAGAGCCGATGACATTGCTTAGCATTCGAGTGCCACCTAAAGCAACATTTGTTCTTAATGATTTATGTAAATGCAAATATTCTGGCAAATTCCCTGCTCTTGGATCTCTGCAGGGAGAGGCAAGCCAGATACTCCACTCTACTGTTAACCAGAAGCCAGAAGAGAAGGGAAGGCACATACCAGATTTACTGCATATACCTTCATTGGCCAAACAAGGCAGGCAGCCAACAGCCTGCTCCGCACAGCAACCATGGCTTCATCTTGCTTTTGGAGCCAAATGAGAATGGCGAGGCATATGGCAGGAGGTTATATTTTGCACACTTGATTCCTATTACAAGGTTCAAAGTTTTTTGTTTACATGCTGAAAGAGCAGAGGCCAAGTCTCTTCATGCTCGTTATTACTTGGGTACAACTAGCAAGAAAGTTTGTTTTTCTCATCTAGGAAGCATTTGTCTGTAGCCAGTCACTTATAAAAGACTTTTGGGATAGTTTTTTTCCATTTCTCTGTTCTTTGAATATTAAGCAGCCAGTAGAGACTGATCCTCTAGAGGATATAGTACTTTCTGCTGCCACAGACTGTCATGTACTTACCAAAAACATTGCTTTCCTTTGGTCCCAAAGATATTGCTGTTTTTTTGATTGATTGAATGTGGCTACATATTTCCAAAATACGCAGAGGTGGGACAACCACAAATGTATAATTAATGAATTGTTCTGGCCATATTTACTACAGAAGTTACCTGAGCCTTGGCTGGAAAACATATCCATTCTGGTCTGGGCCAAGTGCATGCCAACATGTAGTATATTTTCATTAAGTTACATGATATGAATGTTTTTAAGAATCACTTGTGTTCTTCCAGTGTGCCTGCCAGAAATGTTGCCCAAATCCATTCCCTATTTAGTTGTGAAGGAATGCTGTTCAAAAGATTTGGGGTCAGAAGTCCTCAACAAATCAATCCAGGTACACTCCTAATGAGTGGTGAATTAAACAGCATTTGTTTTAAGATCAGAGGTCCTCTTGGGAGATTATTTTTTATTGCAAGCAAAATTGCTCACTTGCAGGTATGAAGAAGCTGGGAATTAAGACCTGTTGGGAAAGTCCACAAAAGAATCTTGATCTTCTTTACTGAAAGCATGTGATTATGTCCAGAAAAAATTGTTAAATAGGTGAGACTCGTGTCCTCCACTGCAATACCCAGTTTCATGAATTAAGGAGAGAGAAAAATTTTGTAGCTTCAGCTGGGATGAAGCTATTCCCCATTTGTACATCCAGATTCTTATCTGTGCAGACCACAACACAAGGATTCAGAACAAGGAGTGTGGAGAACCTAGCTGAGGTGGAAAGGAGATGTTTGGAGTCCACACTGGCCAGAGGGAATGGGAGCTCACTGACTAATGGAGGAGGTTGTCTTCTGCAGGGCCAGGTTTCTTCCCCTCCTGGGGAGATGCCAGGGCTTTTTGCCATCTTGAAGGACAATGTGCAAAATTTCAGACAAAAATGTTCGAAAGGGAAATAATTTGCTTGCTTGCAGTGTCTTGTTTATTTCTAGCCTTCTATGCTTTTGAGAATTGGTGGGTTTTCAGAGCATTGGAAATCAATAATTCCAGCTTTCTGGCCACTCTTACCTTCCCGTCCGACACCCTTCTCTGAGCAGCCCAGAGGACTCACTTGCATGTGGAGGAAGTAAGGTGGATATAAAATGTCCCCACACAGCCTCAGTAGCATCGTGTGGATGCTTTACATGGGAGCTCCTGAACAAGCAGGAGAGGATCAGGTCTCACACCGATAGCTGGGGAGACACACTCCATGCTAGGAAGAATTAATAAGCCCATGCATACAAAGGGACCTGACCATACATAGTCCTTCTGTATCATCAGGAGAAGTGTATCCAATTCCATCTGGTGCCTGGAGAAACACAGTTAGGTCCTTTCTCTTTGCACATTATTATGTTTTTGTCACACATTGCTCATTACAATTTCATTTAATTAGAGTTTAAACAGGTAGGCTGGCATTCCCTTTCCTGTCATAGTTCCACACCTGGACAGAAATCAGTGACAACACAGTAGTATAACACAGGGTTGTGGGGGTACACACATGGGTGAGATGATTTCAGGATGAAGGATGCGGGTGCAGAAATTTGAAATATCCTCATAAGGAACAAGGGCTTTGAAGCTACAGTTTCCCCAGAATATTTAGCAATCCATGCTCTGGGACTGAATTATTAAATTTAAAAAAGTTTTTTTTAAAAAGTGACTTAAGGCTAGTGTAGGTCAAAACTTGGCATTTTCTTCCCGTGGGAAATCCTGACATTTCCAGACAGTTTTCATTCTAGATTGGAACAAAGCCTAAAAAGGTTTTACCTTTCCTGTGGAAATGGAATTCTGAAAATGTTTTGTTCTGGGAAGCTCAAAACATTGTTTTTCACTATTTCTGAAACCAAATGCAGCAGACATATGCTCACCCTTGTGGGGGGTGTGTCTTCTCAGATGGCTGCTCAGTCTGAAGTGCAGTGGTGTCAGAGGTGACTCTGCAGCAACCCCTAGATTGCTCCTGCCACCCATGGTGGGTAGAAACCCCTCAGTCCCACTCTTCCTTGGGCCTCCAGATCTGCCACATGCCCAGCTGTGCAGCAGAGCCTGGGAGCTGCAGCTCATGACCCAGAGCTGTGCATGACCCAGAGCACCCGTCAGGCGCTGCTTGGGGGGCACTGAGCCTGCAAGACTGCCAATACAGCTTCAATCTGGAGATGGCAAAACTTTCCAGAATCAAAAATATTTTCATGAAACGTATTGGTTTTGACATATCACCATTAATCAATTTCCAGTTCCTGACTAGTGAGGAACCATGTTTGTCTGGGGGGCAGTGAAGCACGTTATGGGTCTTGGGCACTTGTAGTGATTCTCATGCCAGTCAACAGTGCGAGAAGGGAGATATATCAAAGAGATTAACCTGCGCGGGAAGTAAGAATGAGCTTCAAAAGCTCTGAGGTGATCCTATGGACGTGCACGAGCCCAAGGATTGTCACTGATGGAAGTATGACTGTGCAGCTCGTATGGGACAGGAGAAGGGCTGCAGATCTGAAACACGGTCCGGGGCAACCACATTAGTGTTTAGGTTATTTGTGTTAGTTAGGCACCTACATCTTTTCACTGTTCTAGACCTCACCTCCTTTTGAAAATGGGATTTGGACTCATAAGTTATCTGGGCATGTTTAATATTTTTATCTCAAATTAATAACTCTTCCAGGGGTAACTTCGGTATTTGCACATTCCCTGTTTTACAGTGGATATTATTTATCCCCACATATGTCAGTTCACAAGGATAGAGCATTCAGAAAAGGACATGGCTTATTATATAGCAGTGATGGATGGTTTCTTTATAGAAACCACTTGCACGTGAGAGAACAACTGTTGTGTATTAAATACGTTCCCTGTATTGTGCGTAGAGCTCATACCTGTCGTTGAAGTAAAAATCCAAAGAGAGAGGGAAAGAGCAAGCAAGCTCATGAAATTACATGAGATATTCCTCATAAATACCATGGGATACACCATGATTTTTTTGTTAAGACAATAAGCACCTATGGAAGTTGTGATGATGTGGTACTTGAGAAACTTGGCAAATGGGTTGGTGCGCCTGGGACATTTTGTTCCTGCCTCGTGTGCCTGGGACTTTTTGTTCCTGTACTGAAGAAGAAGGATGAAAACTGTGCGTATTGAGGAGTTAGTTACTCATAAAGCATTAATAGCTGGAGAGGTGCCAAATCATTATTGTTTTTTCTGGAAAGGGTATTAGGTATTATTCAACAAGATAAGATTTTCTTTCCATGTGTCCATACCAGCTCAATATTGGAAGATGAAACACATACCTAGGGGATTACAGGCCCAGAAAACACCTTTTCCAGGAAAACGAGCTGAGTGAATCACTTCAGACAAAAATGTGTTGAAATGTTAAACAAGTGCTCTCTTGATTTAATGTTCTTGTTAATTATAAAAAAAGCTCTATGAAAATGGAGACAAGTTAAGACTGATATCAGTTTATAGAACTAGCATTTTTAAGGGAAACAATAAAAGTGGGCATATGACATCAAACTATTCTGAAAACAGGGTAGAAAACACACTAGGAAAAAATTGGTCCTGTATTATTATTTTCCAGTGACTGAACATTCGGAATTGTCGTAGCCTCGTGGTTTCTGCTATGGGCCAGCTAACAAAGACACGGCTTAGCAGACGTCTGGCTAGCAGCATTGTTTTCAAACTTGGGGCCAACCAGGATTTCTCTGGATAGGTCTTGAACCTCAGAGATGGCACAGCTTGGCCATACCTTCAAAATAAGACTCATCCCAATGTGGACATACCTCAGAGACCCTCCATGGCGTGCAAGCCTTTAGTTTACAATGCAAGTGAGCTAAAAATGATCACACAGGCTCTGCACGGTGTTCCTCATTTACTCTCTTTAAATTGTTAGTAGGGTCCTTCACATGATGATTCTGTTTCCTGAACATGAGGGGAGGGAGAGGGGAGGGGAGGATTCTCCGTTTTCTTCCCTTCTCCCACAGGCTCCCTGCATGCTTACATGTGTGCGTATATGTGTATATATATATATCTTCACATGCATATGCACAAAGTGGGGGCTGGGGGCCTTATAAGGGAAAGAGCTCCATGCTGGTGGCTGTTGACAGGACAGGGAGAAGAATAGCTGAGCTGGGAGAGCCCCAGGCAGACCCCTGCCAGTGGCAGAGCGAGGAGCTGACTGCACCAGCTGGGATTTCTTTGCCAGTTACAACCAAATTTGGGAATTCGTTTTGTAAAAAATATTTGCATTTAAAAGTTGAGAGAAATGGAGTGCTTGTGTCCCAGAAGCTCATGGGGCCAGCAGAGGTAGGAAGAAAGGCAAGATTTGGGCTCAGTGAGCATGAGGAAAGGGGGAGAGTTTCTGGGAAAGAATATCTGACCACCCAGGTATGTCTCTATGACACACTGTTGTGTTTCTGCTCCTTATTTAAAAGACCTGGAGTACTTTGGGGCTTTTTTGGACAGTGAGGGGGTGGTGGAGAAGAAGACTGATGGCAGCAAGTATCTGGCAAGATACTGTTGGGCTGAATCTAATAAAAGTAGCAGGATAGATATCTCAGGCCTTTCTGCCAAGCCATGAGGGTGTGATTACTTTGCTTGGAATATGCTGTAATCTTCCCTGAATCCACACATATTTCAGGTGCAAGAGAGCAACTTTCTCCATAGTTTTCTCTGAGTCTGGGCAGATTCACCAGATTTTCCAAGCTGATGCTTTATTGTGTTTCCCTTCTCTGTTTCAGCTCTTCTTGTAAAGCTCTTTTATTTAAGCCCTGGTAGACTTTGGTAAGTACAGAGGCTGGTCCTTCCAGCCCCTTGGCATGGGCCATTTAGTTTCCCATGTCTCTGGACAGCAAGTTTAAGTTGATGACACCAAATTTTGCCAGCAGGAAATCAAACCCCGCCCATCAGAATGCCAGTAAATAATTGCTAGAGGATTGCATGAATATTCAAGCATATATGGGCATCTTTAGCATGTCGTCCTTTAATCCGGGGAAATACGCCAACGCTACCACAAGTACACTACATAAAGGAGTACGTTTTGGTCTACATATACTTATAGGGTATGTACAGTCTGTTTCCTGAACATGAGGGGAGGGAGAGGGGAGGGGAGGATTCTCCGTTTTCTTCCCTTCTCCCACAGGCTCCCTGCATGCTTACATGTGTGCGTATATGTGTATATATATATATCTTCACATGCATATGCACAAAGTGGGGGCTGGGGGCCTTATAAGGGAAAGAGCTCCATGCTGGTGGCTGTTGACAGGACAGGGAGAAGAATAGCTGAGCTGGGAGAGCCCCAGGCAGACCCCTGCCAGTGGCAGAGCGAGGAGCTGACTGCACCAGCTGGGATTTCTTTGCCAGTTACAACCAAATTTGGGAATTCGTTTTGTAAAAAATATTTGCATTTAAAAGTTGAGAGAAATGGAGTGCTTGTGTCCCAGAAGCTCATGGGGCCAGCAGAGGTAGGAAGAAAGGCAAGATTTGGGCTCAGTGAGCATGAGGAAAGGGGGAGAGTTTCTGGGAAAGAATATCTGACCACCCAGGTATGTCTCTATGACACACTGTTGTGTTTCTGCTCCTTATTTAAAAGACCTGGAGTACTTTGGGGCTTTTTTGGACAGTGAGGGGGTGGTGGAGAAGAAGACTGATGGCAGCAAGTATCTGGCAAGATACTGTTGGGCTGAATCTAATAAAAGTAGCAGGATAGATATCTCAGGCCTTTCTGCCAAGCCATGAGGGTGTGATTACTTTGCTTGGAATATGCTGTAATCTTCCCTGAATCCACACATATTTCAGGTGCAAGAGAGCAACTTTCTCCATAGTTTTCTCTGAGTCTGGGCAGATTCACCAGATTTTCCAAGCTGATGCTTTATTGTGTTTCCCTTCTCTGTTTCAGCTCTTCTTGTAAAGCTCTTTTATTTAAGCCCTGGTAGACTTTGGTAAGTACAGAGGCTGGTCCTTCCAGCCCCTTGGCATGGGCCATTTAGTTTCCCATGTCTCTGGACAGCAAGTTTAAGTTGATGACACCAAATTTTGCCAGCAGGAAATCAAACCCCGCCCATCAGAATGCCAGTAAATAATTGCTAGAGGATTGCATGAATATTCAAGCATATATGGGCATCTTTAGCATGTCGTCCTTTAATCCGGGGAAATACGCCAACGCTACCACAAGTACACTACATAAAGGAGTACGTTTTGGTCTACATATACTTATAGGGTATGTACAGGCATGTATTTAGAGAGAGAGAGAGAGAGAAGGAGAGGACAAGAGTAAACTCATCCGTGGAAAGCCAAATAAGGCAAGATAAGAAAAGCAGAAGCCCCATTACCCAGGCTTGTGCTGGCTGGTGGCACAGCAATTACAGCCCAGCTGAGGCTGCCGGGGGCTCGCAGGCAGCTCCAGCAGCAGGACCGGCCTGTTGACTTCCCATTAAAAGTCCCCCCTGAGAAAAGGCACAGGCAGGGAACGAAATCATTGCTGCCAGCAGAAGACACCCTTCCCTTGGCTGAGATGCAGGGCACTGACGTGGCGAGGCGCCTTCCCAAGGAGCCGCAGATGGTGGCCTGCTCTTTCCAGCCCCCCTCGCCCCTCTTGGGGAGCGCCTGTGCTGTCACTCGGCTGCAGGCAAGCTCAGGCAGCACAGGCCTCAGCCACCCGCTTGGCCCCACATGGCTCTGATTTCCAATTCTGCGCAAGCAACAGCCACCAGCCCTAGAAGCCAATTAGAAAGTCTGTAAAATGCCGCCGGTTACAAGGCGGCTTTCTGCTGAGTGCATGGCCTGGTACTGATCACTACGGGCTCTAAGCCCAGGCTTTTCTTCTTTTGCTTCAATTACAGGGCCTTCAAAGCGTCTTGTGTTTTCAGTTGCGATTGTCATCACACTTCAATGCAGTATGTGCCATGGCACGTGCGCGAGCACAGCTGGGTTTCTATACAAAACCAAAGATATTTGCTTTACAGGCCTGTACATACAGTCCCCACAATCTGCCAACAGCCAAATGTGTTGGGCTACCATTTCTAGTGGAGGATCAAAGAGTATATTTAAATGCTTCTAATTCAACATCCAAGTAACTACAGACAGTCCCAGGCAATGGGGGTGGCGGGGGAGGCGGCGAGGGAAAAGGAGGTATTAAAAGAGCGTGTTTGCCGGGTGTTATGTGTGCAAATTTGGCTGGCTGTGTGAGCCTGCTGGATGGGACACACTTTTTGGGTGCTGTGGCCAGAAGGGTGTTCCCACTGCCCAGGCTAACCCCTTTTTCCCACTATGAGCCCAGGGGCTAAGCCACAGAGCTGGGCAGGATGCCCTGTGCTGTGTGCAAGAGAGTCCATGCCACCTGGCTCCTGGGAAAGGGCGGTTGAGCACAACATCTCCAAAGTCTGCCCACAGCACTCAGATGCCCAGGATGGGCAACTCCGGGACCTGCTGCACCTCCTCCTGCCCTGACACAGGCCAGGGCAACTTTGCCCATGTGGTGAAAACCTGGCTTCCCATTCTTGCCCTATCTGGGGACTAGTTTGGGCCTTGGCAGTGAAAAAGGCATACATATCTGGTCATCTGGTAGGAATCACCTCTCCTTTTTGCTCTGTGGTTCCTCTCCAGGTAATAAGAGAGGTTTGGCAGAAGCCAGGAAGACCCAAGGCATGAGAGCAAGCAGTTACTTAGTGAGAGAGGCTGGAAGCTTTTGTCCACTCATCTTGCAGTCTTTCCTTTTTATGGCTTTGTGGCAGGAGGGGGAAAATCTGCTTCCTGTGCAGTAAATAACAACTGAAAAAGCACCTGACAATGATGACTGGAGCAGATCAAAAAAAGCATTACATGAAACAGCCTGGAAACAGCTCCGTCTCCTCCCCTGCCCCCGCGAGAATGTTACATGGGGAGGTAATGATGCTGAAAATGACCTCTTTGTTGTGTTCTTTTGATGTCATCCTTTCATTTCTGAAAATTAAGTATGTATAATGGCTTTCACCTTGACAAACTTGTTTTATTTTTTATAATACAACAAATGGTGTAGAAACATGAGTGCATACTATAGCAAAATCTACAGTATGTGTTTATTGATACTTACTGGTATAACTTACCTAAAAGTTAAAAAATTGATCAAACTCCCCAAATTTTACTGTATCAGTGTGGCATGTTTCAACGGTCCCGAGCCAGTACAGGAAAAGCCACACAGATCCCAGTTCCAGCTGCAGGTGTGTCCTCTAGGAGGAGACTCTAGTTCCTGAGCTATGGAGATGTTTCAAGGCAGGTGCTGAGCTGGCATCTTCATGGCACAAAACTGCAGCAGGTTGGGAGCCACCACAGATGGAGCAGGTGATATAGCAATGGGACACCCACAGCAGTGGAAGAGTCAAAGCTCTTTCAGCCGTGGCTGGGGTTGTCCTTGGTGGTTGCTATTAGCCTGTGATGGATGGCTGCTCCCCAGCAGAGCTACACAGAGCAGCTCGGCTCTGGTGCTCTTGGAAAGATTTAACGTGCTATCCCTGGTTTAGCTGAGCACACAGAGCCTGCCTTGACTTTGATTTTCTTGGTTTTGCTTGGTTTGTGCTATGCCTGTGGTGTTCTTTAAAAGGTCTTTTTCTTTTTCCATGGATGTGTACAGTAGCCATTTACCAGATCAGAAAGGATTTACTTTCTTCTTTCTTTAATATATTTAAAAAACAAAACGTATCTCTTTCCTTTTCCAGGGTTAACATAAGAGACCCGATCTTGTAATAACCCTGTTTCCTGGTAATGATGCAGAACAATGGACAGAGGTATGGAATAATTCTTTCCATACAGGAGTTATAGGCTGATTTCATTGCCGGCAGAAAATACAGGACTTTAGCAATTATCATAGCTTTAACCACTTCTCCACGGTTTGTGGATTTCCCTCTGATCTAGGATACTGTACGCGTAGCTGGGAAGTTGCAGCCAGCTACAGTACCTGTCAGTTTGAATTCCAGAAAACAAGTTGTACCAGATTTATGGTGTCCTGGTAAATGACTCCTTTTACAGAATCTCTGTGTTCATAAAATAGGGTGTAATATCAGTCAAAAGTCCAAATTTACCCTATTTGTCCAGAGATTAGAACTTATCCAGAAGCTAGAAAGATAGTGAGAAGGTGGTCAGTCGCCTAAATATTGGGGCTTTCTCTCTTTAGCATGCCACCAAGTTTATGGGATATCTTTTCATGTACTGTTCATTCTGACTCACTAAAAATTTGGATTAAATAATCAGAAATACATTAAAGTGATGCCATAGAGCTGCTGGATGACTGTGAGTATCAGTGAGCAGCTGGCTGGTTTGAAAGGGGTGTATTTGTAATGGTGATACACCCTCCTTTCTCTGGGCTGTGAGTACACAAGCCTGTGGTCCTGTCCTGCCTGCACAGGCAGAGGCCATCCTGTCCCACAGTGCTTTAACATAGAAAATAGGGACAATATCTTGTAGCCAGGATGGGATGAACTAAAACTCCTCCGGATGGTGGGCTGCTTAACTGCACTGACACCAGTGTCAATTCAAATACAATCAAAACGTCTTTAGCAATTTGGGCTCCAATCTGGGCTTCAGAAGTAGCTTCGTTTCTCTGCCCAGAGATGTCCAGGCTGCGTAGACAACCTCTCTTTCCTGCTGCACATGGATATTTGGCATCGGGAAAGCAGAAGATTTAATAAGAATGGTACCAGGGAGTGCCCCACTGCACCCACAGGCTCAAAGGGCCATTTATGAAGGTGATGTTGCCCAAGGCTGAAACCAAGGGTTCTCCTGCTTTTGTTTCCCCACACTTGGTGATGGGCAACTGCTTAACAATCACATCTATTTTCCTGGTTTGTTTTGTTGTGACTGGTAAAGAAACAGTAAAATCAGTTGTGGTAAAATCAAATTTCATCTTAGTGGCAGGGAGAGAGAAAGCTGGTCATGCTTCATTAGCAAAGTTTGATTGATTATAAGAAATTAATTTGTTTTCTCTGTCCTGCTGCACCATCTCCCGACATACCAAAGAGAAGGTTTGTAGGAGACGAAGCTCCTTCATTTCACTGTCAGGTTTTCCTCCTGGTGCTGTTGAAGAAAGGCCTGACACCACACCAGGAAGGAGGCTGGGGACAGATGTCCAAGGTGTGTACGTGGGAGATGTGAGTGTGCAAGGTGTGTGCACACAAGTATATGAGATGCATTTGCCTGCAAGTCATGTGAGTGCATCACAGTACCAGGGGCAGCTATGGGGCAAGCAGCCACAGACAGGTCCTGGGTCTGCCCCTTGGTGTGGAAGAAGCATCTTCTGAAGCAGCGCTGCTGCTCACGTTCTCTCCTCCACCGCCCATGGCTCCTCATGGCTGATTTTCATCTCACGTTGTGCAGCTGGGCTCCTGGGAGTCGCCTTTTTAAAGATGCATGGTGATGAATCAGCTGTAAATTAAGCACTCTGTTCGGTTATGATCATAGGGACTAAATAAATGACTTCTCAGTTGGTCCTCTAAAAGCAAATTAGTTAGTTAACTTAGCATATTTTAAAACAAACTCTTGTTGGTTAATGACCAGATTTGGTTTGCTCCAGTCATCACCAATTGCTGGAATAGAAAAAAACAAAACCTTTAAAGATATGAGTCATGAGAAGAGCTGGGATATATCACTAACACATAGTTGACAATATTTCCTGCATCGGTTCACAAACCGCCGGGATGTCCCTGGTGAACTATACAGTCCATTGCGCTCTCGGGGGGAAGACGTGTGCCGTCAGTCATTGGCAGCATAGCGGGGAAACCAACAATGAAATAAAAGCCTCGGTGCACCCAACGGGGGTTGCGGGCTGCTAGAAAACTCCATGAGCAGCTGAAATGCTGCCGCCGAGCAGATGATCCAGAAACTGAATAAGGCACCGGGACACAGGAGGCTGGCTCGTTTGTGTGAAATCCTGTGCTAGCCCCTGGAAAGACCCCCTACGTCCTAAGGAAAGGGCACGTTTGGTAAGAGAAGAAACTGTGGGTTCATGTCAGCATTTGAGATTTATAAACAGAGATTTGGGAGAGAAAAATTCAGACCTAAATGCCTTGAACTACAACAGATTTCTGGAGAGAGAGAAAGGAAAGGGGAAAAGTTGAACTCTTTAATAGAGCTACAATAACTTTGTAGTGAACTGCACACCTCCACTTTTTTTAAAACACACAGTGACACACAGTGAATATACAATATTCCAAAGGTTACCTACTGACTGATAAAAAGTGGAAGTTACATGGCACTGGAAATGACATATTTTTACATTTTTTTAGGTTCTTTTTGCAGAACAAAAATTGTGATGAGGAAAGTTTGACTCGATTTATGATGAACCACTTACCAGTCCAACAACATTAGCCTCTACATACCCCTGGTGCTTTGCAAGAGTTTTTGTCCCTTGGTCTCCAGAATTCACCATGGTTGGACTCCTTGACCCAGCCACCTTCAAGGATGCACTTGGATCTTGTGGCAGTGGTTGGCTGTGCTACACCATGGAAGCTAACCTCTCTGACGAGACAAACTGAAAAACAGATTTTTATTTTTTTTTTTGTGATATTCTTTCTGTTAGAAAAGGAGGCTTGCAACTCCTGTGTAAAACAAAGAAATACTTGGGGAAAGTTCCACTTTTTTTCTCCTAGCAGATAAAATAAATGAAATGAGCTAATAAGATTTAAAAATATTCAGAAAAGTTATCCCACACAGTTCCTTCACTTTCCTTCACTACTGCACATTAAGAACACCATAGACCACAGGTTTTGTTTTCTTATTGGGACTGTTTTGTGTAGTTCCTCTGCAAGACTCTTGTCCTTCTTTTCAGCAAGGTATCTACATATGTCTTTGCTGATGGAAAGCTTGAAACACTCAAGCCTTCAAAACTCAGAGAGTGAACACAGCCACATCAGTACCAACTGTGCCCCACAAGAAAACCCACAATTGTTTGACTCTGTTGCAAACAAAATCTTATTTACAGGAATGTTCATGAGAAAGCGAACAGGAAGGTTCACTCAGCTCCACCTTTTTAATGAAGACTGACAGCAGATATGAAAATGGCTTTTGTTTTCAATTTCATTCCATACGGTTATGGAGTGGCTGCAGGATCAAGCTATTTGTATCTGAAAGGGAACATTCTTTCTGTAGATATGAAACATCCAAGTATTTGCAAAACTTAAATTTTAAGAGAAGTGAATAATTCTGGTTTTACTACTTTTCAGCTGTCCTAGAAATATAGACCATCCTGCACTAATGAGTTCCATTTCAGGAGTCTTTTTTTGTTTTGAAAAGCAGATGCAGAAGTTACATGCCTTTCCAGGTAAGAGAAGGAAGCATGCTTTTATGCACACAAATATAACATTCTGTCAATAATTTGCATATGGATACTTTGCATGCGTAATTACATGTCTGTGTCATAACTCGTGTATTTTGATGCCAGATATTCAATACTTAGTTATCACCCAAGTGCATTTCTTTTTGCACTGTATCATTATTTTCAAGCTCATCCTAATTGGAATCCTATAAATATGATTGTTAAAAAATGCATTTTATTAAACAAACTGCTATACTCTAGAGAAAAATACAGTTGGCTCTGGAATAAGACACGGTTCTGCAGATAATGAAAAAAGTCTTATCTAAATTCAACTGGATTAAGATAAAGATAGGTCAGTAAATTGAATGCAACATCCAAGACTGGATCTCTGACAAGAAGATTTATTCAATTTTATGAAGCTTGCTATTTAATGGAAAGGAAAAGCTATTTTCAATTTAGCATGAAGGGGGAAGAGCCCTTTAACTCAGAGTCACTCTCTGCCCAGATTTTGCTCCCAGCCTCCAGACTCTTCCACCACTTCATCTCCTCTTATTTCCCTGCCCACCTTTCCCTATTCCCCTACCGTATCTCCACCTGGGGGCCAGAGGAAGCTTCCAAAATCTCCTGTCTCCTCTGAAAGGTGGTCTGGAGGCTTTTGGTGATGAGGGCAGAAGAGGGGAAAATGTGGGTGGTGAAGGGTGGCAGGAAGCTGTCAACCATGACCATGATGCTGAAGGCCTTGGACATCCCAGGGGGGTGCAGGATGAGGAGAAATGCACCCAGGGCTGCAAGATGCTATGAAGCTGCTCCCTGTCATTGGGGACACATAGAGAGGCTCAGTGGGTCTGCTGGAGGTGAGACATGGGGAAGGGCAGGATGGGATGTTCTTGGGTTATCCCATGCATCGGTGCATGTCTTTCTGTACAGAGAGGCAAGAAAGGAGTGAGGAACATGCAAGGTGATGACCATCAGTGTGATGAAAGGAGGGATGCTGGGAGGCATGCTACCATGCCAGGACTCAGGATGAGAAGCCAGACCAGGAGTTCATGTCAGAAGGTGACTTTCATGGCAGAAATGTTGGGTGTTAGGAGCCGGCAGCAGCACAACATTGCACTGAGGGAGCCGGCAGTGAGTGGTGCAGAAGGGAGACCGAGGCAGCGCTAGTGGTCGGCACCAGCTCCAGAAGGACCTTTCTGTTCTCACCCTCAGTCAGCTGGGACTAACTACCCCATGTGAAAATGTGCAAGAATGGTATCTGTTCATCTGTCACACAGCCAGGATCCAGCCCAGCCAGACTTCTGGGTGGCTGCGAGCGGCAGGCCAGCAAAGCAGATACCCCTGTCTCAGCCCAGACCCACGCCAGCCTCATTCCCCCGGCTAAGGGCAGACCTCTGAGGAGTTTTGTGCGGCTTTCCCTGGAGAAGGTCCATCGGCCAGTCCCAGAGCTTGGCTGGAGCAGATAACGGCGTCTGGAAAGACCGTCGTTATCTCTGGTGCCGTCTGGAGGCCGGGGCTCCCTTCCTGCCTGGCCTCCGCATCGCCCTCGGCACTGTCTGCTCACAGCCACCGCCAACACCGGCTTCACAGATCCCCCACTCAAAACTGCCATCGTGTCTGCCCTCTTCACCGTTTCCCTCTCCTTTTAAAAAGTGAGATGGCGTAAATTCACTCTGGCAATATGCCTCAAGTGAAGACCGTCCGCGTTACAACGCGCTCCCTTTACACGAGGGATGGAAATGGCTTTGGCACGAGGTAAAACCGTACCCTTGGGAGAGAGAGATCCGTGCCCCCCCCTTCCCTGCCCCCTGCTCTGCCCACAAAAGCCCTGGCAGGCTCCGAAGCCCAGGGCTGGCCCACGTGGACCCTGCCTACTTGTGCTCTGAGGACAGGGAAAGGACATGTTTATTGATGAGCAGGCACACATACGCCGTGTCCAAAAATGGCTTCCATCGGTGCGGTGTGTACAGCCCTGAGCAAAGGGTCCCGCAGCCTGGGCTCTGCCTGCCTCTGGCCCTCCCTCCCGGGGAAAGTGCCACATGGCCTTTCTCCTCCATCTTTGCTGACACCCTCAAGCCTTGTGAGAACACACGCCTTGGAGGTGTCTTGCAAGGGTTGACGTTATCTCTACCTGAGGAAAGTATTTTCAGCACCGGGTTTCCCACATATTTGGTCTCCTGGCCTTTTTGCATTGCCTGAGGCAGGCTACAAGGCTGTCCCAGCTCCTGGTGGGATGCAGGTGGCCGGAGCTCTTCTTCTCAGGGCTGCCGAAGCGTGGCTCCCTTGACTGACTGCAGCCATGACACCTACACCCGGAGCCTCCAGCAAACAGCCTGGGCACAACACCTCAGGGGATTTGTTTTAAGTAAAAGTAGGTGCCTGGCCAGATCCAAGTTGCCCAAACACCCTATACAAACACTGCCAAGAAAAGAAAAAAACAACATTTTGAGAGGTGCCCAGCAATCCCCAGACTCCTTTTGCTGCCCCTCACCCAGGACACTGACAAGCTCCAGACCATGGTGAAATCCTGACTGCAGCTGAAGTTAGGTTAGCCATGGGCTTCAGAGGGACCAGGAGGCCACCAGAGCAGTGGATGTGGCTTTTCGTGGTGCACATTCCTTATGGCACGTAGGAGATGAGTGGCAAAGAATATGCAGCTTTGAGTTGTGCATGCTGCTAAAATACTCACCACCGAATATGAGTGTCCGCTCAGAGAGTGTTGTCGTCTGCACAGTTTGCTAATGCTCACAGCCCCTGTCAGCACCCCTTCCTTTCTGTTATTACTTGCTGTGTTACTTTACTCTTGTAACGCCGCTCCATACAGAAATCTCCCTAATCCGTTTCAGGCGGGCAATGGGTACTGGCACCCTCTCACATGGCTGGTTGTGCTAGTTCCTGAGGATTACAAATGAGGGCCATCTGTAGTCCCTAGTATTTGTGGAGATGAAAAGGAGCTTAACTTAATGTACTTTGGCAGAATAATAGGGAAACATCAATCACAGGGTGACATGTTAGTTCATATGCACCAATAGGCTCATGTTTGTAGCTGGACACATTAAGTGGATCTGTTTCTTTAAAGACGAGTCCATCACTTACAGATAGGCATTCAGAGCTCTAGCATACAGGACATTTTTAAGAGATACTTGATAAAGAGCTTGAAAATGTGAGCAGTGACATGAAGCTAAACTCTGGCTCATTTTCTTCAGATTCCCTATTAATATGAGCCTCATAAAGTTGAAATTGGGGTCACTTGGACAGTTATTTTAGCTAAAACAGATGGAGTTGTGGTGGCTGCTCCTAAAGAAGCAACTTTTACCATAACTTACCACACACTGTCTCTGGGATAAATATATTTTCCTGTACTACATCATTTGGGATTGTGTGGTAATTGCTGGATCAACGCTGATTTTTTAATCGCAACCATACTAATAATTTCCATTGAAAAGCTATTCTGAGATACTTCACGTCAGTAAAGAAAAAAAAGTATTTTCCTCCCAAATGCCAGAATCAAACAGTTTCTTAATTTATTACAAGAGCATAAAAATTGAGCATCCTCTGAATTACTATTTTCCCCATGTAACAAAATATTCTGCATGAAGAGGGATTATTAGACCCCCTGAACTTCCCTTGTAAGTAGAGCACAGCTGTGCGAACAATTCACAATGAATAATTTATTGGATGAAGTTCAGCACTTTTTTGACTTGTGTACTCTTCAGGAGCAGTTCAAGACTTCCTTGTTATTGATTGTTATGCAAAATTTTTTACAAATTTCTTCAGTAATGTCATCTTCAAATGTTTCATGAAAAATTGTCATTACTTAAACTCAAAATTCACTTTGTATCATGTTAGCAGCACAACTCAGGTGAGGTGACTTCTGTCCCTTGAATTGATGACAGATAAGATTACAGATTAATTCCCATTTTCTGCTACAGGACATGCAATTTCTAAAGGAACAAAACACTTGACATATGTAGGAACTAATTAGCCGATGAGCAAAGTTGCTACTTGTTATCACTACTTTTAGTCACATTTATTAGTCTACAGAACAACCAGGACTGGGGCCCCTCTCCAGCAGATGCGAAAAGGAGGCGGTGGGAAGTCCATTTCCCAAAGAGCTTATGGCTGCAACCAGGACCACAGGTGAGGAGGTGAGGAGGGAATGATAGCAGGAAACATCATGTTAGGCTATTATGGTTTTGAAAGTTGGTAACATAAGAGGGGGATAAGTTATAAAGAGAGAAAAACACAGAGAAGAAAAGGTGTATCAGAGGCACAGGGTAAGAGGACCAGATGTGGAGTGAAGGTAAGGTAAAGAGGTCACGATGAAAAGGGAAAGATGATTGCTCTTCCCACCTAAGCATCATCCATTATTTGCCAAAATCAGACATGCAGTGGAAACTGTCTCTTTAAAAGTTGTTTTCATCTGGGGATCAGGAAAGGGAAAACCCAACAGCTCCCAGCACTGCCAGGAACAGCCCGAGCAGGTGCTGCGGGAAGTGCCCCACAGCTTTGCTAATGCATCTCAGGCATGATTCAAAAAGCCCCGGCCTTCATTACTCTTGCAGTTCCTCGAGCAAGGCATGCTATTTGTACTGAGTAGTGCCAAGTTCTGCAATGAGAAAAAGATGTACATTAGCCCAGAGAATTCAAGCTTACTTTGGTTTAAAGCAGAAATGAAAGGAGCCACATTTGTGATTGAAATCCAGTCAGCTCTTGATCACCTGGGAGCAGCGCATCCAGGTTGTGGATTAGCTGTGTCCTGATAAAAATATTCCCAGCCATCTTCCCTCCTCCCCACCCCTTGATGTTCATTCTTCATCATAACTTCATTTTTCAAAGCTAGATATACTAAATATGTTCTTACAGTCCAATTTACATATGTTCTGTATTAGTCTATTGAGAATAACATTGAGAGTTAACTGGACATGGAAAAAATGTGGATGACTTCAGTGGACAGTACCAGTGGCTTTTTCATCAGTGCATATGGAGGTAATGGCCAGATCTAAACCGCAACTGATTTCTATTAGCTGGCTGAAAAGCAGTGCGAAGACTTATTAGACTTCCACATGCCCAACTGTCAGCTAAGAAATCACTTTTCATGGAGGGAGGCTCACAAGACTGTGAATTCTGAGCACACCGTAGGAGGATGACGGGATGCTCTTACAGTTCATTTCTCTGTGGTTTTCTTCCCAAAGTCTCCTTGAAATGGGCATGTAGTACAAAGCAGGCAACCGCTAACCTGCATCTGGTAGACCCCAGGAAGGTGGTGTTGGTGCTCTTTGAAGCTACCAAAGGCAAACAACCGCAGGGGGAACCTCACCAGCTGGATGAGTGGCAGTGATAGCAGTCGTCACGTTGCTCTCACCAGGATGCTGACTCAGGACAAAGGGCACAGCAGGAATCAAAAAGACCATAACCAGGTTCCTGTCCTCACATCCACCCTCATGTGGAGCTCTGGGAAGGACTAAGGGTGGGTGGTGTGGGGTGGCCTGCCGAGGGCCAGCCTAGCCGTCAGCATCAGAAGTCTAGCTGAAAAAAGCAGGCTCTGAAAAGGAATTGGAAAAGGAGGCACATCTTTAACTGAAGGCCTGCATGTACCTGATATATTCAAACTCTTAATTACTTAGTATTTCAATCCAGTGGAATAGCTTTGGTGCCTGATCCATCAACATTTTTTCTAGACAATCTGTCATGGGTGAGATAAGACTTTGAAAAGGAGAGAGCAGAAATGAGAAAGGAAGGAGAATGGTAAAAGGTGGCATAAGAAGGAAAGGAGACCTTCCAGGAAACAGGAAGATATATTTAAGTCAAAGGAAAATTTTGGCACAAGGACAAATGGATATTAATGGGTCATGAAAAATGCAGTCGGGAAATAGGAAGAAGGAAAATCAGAACAGAAGAGGGATGAGGTTCTGAATAGTCTTTTGTAAGAATAACAGGAGCAAATAACCTACCTTTTTTTTTTTTTTTTTTTTTTTTTTATAATGTGGGATAATGTGGGAGTTGTTTTTTTAAGAGGCAGAGGGTTTTAAGAAGGAGTTTATGAAAGAGATTTAGTGCGACTGCCTATGATACTGGGAGACTAGACTGGTGACCCAGGAGTCCCTTTTCAGGAGTCTGATGCTTTATGAATGGTGCTTAATGGTAGGAAGGAAATAAGAGGAGAAAGAGTCAGAAATAGGCAGTGGATATTGTTCTCTCAGACAGAAAGAAACAATATTCAGGCCTATTGAGGTTTATCTTGTGTTTAAAGTACAATGACTAAAACTGTTAAGGACTGGTTTCTGTTCTCTTTTAAAATGTATATTTCTTTACCTGTGAAAGGTGCAGCCACCAGAATCCCTTTTCCTTTTGGGCAGTAAATAATGTGTTCCCAGTAGAGATTGTCTTAACACTCTGTTTTAGAAATGAGGGGGGATCCAGCAGTCATCTTTACTCTGGACAGAAACCTACAGATAGAGGGATTTCTTATTGCTAATTCTAGATCAATACAGTATCACTTGCAGGGGTAGGAATCCCAAGAATGCATAGAGCATACAATCCAAATCTGTTTCAACATGTAAATTTATCACAGGGCGTGCTTATTGCCATGACTTTGAGGTGATCTGGTACTTTGTAAGAGGCAGAACCTTCTTTGCTTCTTTGATGTTCTTTGATTTTCCTTTTCCTACCAATGACAGTAGTGAAAACTTTTCCTCAGGTACAATTGCATGTGTTGGGTATTTCGCTGCTTCATGAGACTGGGCGCAATGCCCAGGTGCAAGTCCCTCCTGCACAGTCATACCTTTGTCCCCTTCCCCGGGACACCTCTCCCACTGCACTGGGGCCACCTCTGTCCCTGGAGGACAGTGGGAATGAAGCTGGTCTCTGAAGGAAGGGGTGATTTATGGAGCGTTTATGGTGAAACCCCCCCACAAAAAAGGCCAAACCCAGGCCTGAGAGCAGCAGGGTATGGTAAGTGCCAAGTGCCAAGCTTCTCAAGCTGTCCTGCCCTGGGGTACTGCAGGTGGGACTGGGCAGACGTCCCAATGAGGCGGTCAGTTGGCCCCTCACGGCTGGTCCACCATGGCTATAGCCAGTAAATGTCTGTCAAGAACAAGATATGGCCTATGGCACTGAGTGGCAAATAACTAACATTGCCACAGATGCAGTCACTCTCAAATGTGTGTGTGTGGAGAGGCTTGTGCCATCATGAAGCCACATCATGCACCTCATATAGAGGCACACGCAGGCTGGCAATGCTGATGCCACTAGAGGGACTAATCTCCCACATCCCCCCTCCCCAGTTTGCTCATGCCTGAAGTCAAAGCCAAGCTTGGGGGGCAGCTTGCAAAGCCTCATAAATACATAAACACACCAAAGACTTTAAGACAAAGCACATCACATCCCAACAGCTGTTCCCCAGCAAGGTCCGTGGGGAAGAGCTGTAGGCTGGTGTGGGTCCTGGTGTTGCTTGCCTGCAGGAGAAACTGGACGTGAGTTTAATCCAGGCAAATCTCAGGCTTCGTCAGAAATGCTTATTGTTATTTGGTTGTCATCTATAATGTTGTGTCTCTCCATTCTCACCCTCATCTTCTTAGTATGCATCCCTGCTCCTGAAAGGTAAAGCTGTGCTCGAAAATCCGAGGGAGTAAGTGTCTCTAGGTGGGAGGCTGCTGAAATGACTTGAAATTTATTTCTCATCATTTTTTCTTAAGGGAAAAAAGAGACGGCTTCCCCAGACACTGGGAGAAATCAGACTTGTCAGTTTGACTTCACTGAAGGGGAAAGACTCTGAAACTCCTTTAAGGAATCAAATAGGGAACACTTGGAAAAGCAGAGCTTGATTAAAGACAGCTAACATCAATTCAGGGAAAGGAGATCATGCCTAACTAATTTGTTGGAATTCTTTGAGGAAATTACTGCCCTGGTAAGGAAGGGGAAAGGATATTATAGACTCCGTTTTTCAGAAAGCATTTGACAACATTCTCCGCTGTTGGTTAAAATGTCTAAGGTCTGAAGTCATGGAATAGAAGGACAATGAGCATATTGGACTGAAAACTGGCAAAAGAGGAGGAAAGAAAGGGTAACTATGAATGGGACCCTTTCATTTTAAAGAGGGGGTTGTAAGAAGGATCAGGGAAAAAAACACATTTTGAGTTTGAAAACAAGATTTCCCAAGGTTACTGAAGACACTCCTGAACCTTGGGAAATACAATTAATAATGAGGAGCCGTGCAGACAGATGGAGAAAGGAATGGTTTGTGTTACCACAGTATCTTGGAGGGCAGATAGAAAGGGGAAGACTTTCTTGGCTGCTCTGCTAAAACATGTCTGTCACAGTGTGAGTGATAATATGTGTTAAATTCCACAGATACAGGAAAAGACACAGAATTTCACACTGCAGAAACTAAAGGTGGCCCACCTTTCCCTTCTTCATGTTAATGATTATTCCCATGCACTTGAGCTTTCTTTTTTTAAGAATGATCTTATCACATGCAATTGCACACAAGTGTTATTACTTATGGTCTTCTTGTGAGGCAACAGTTTCACTTCAGGTTTAGTCTTATCACATTAAATGGCATACGAAAAGTAGTTCTGCTTTGAGAAAAAAAACCCAACAACCAACTGCTGCTGTTTCATGGTAAAGACTTGCCTATAATCGTGTACACTGAAGCATGTGTTGAAACACATTTTAACCAGTAGATGTGATAACCCTGTCTCACACAGCGTAAGCTAAATCATAAAAAGCTGCTGTCATTTCTGAATTAGAGTACATGTCTACTCTGACCTTGAGGCACGGGACCAGGGAGCAGGCTGCAGCCTGGTGTGTTCATGCAGCTGCCTCTGAGCCATCAGCATCCACCAGCTGCAGGCATCCACGCTGGTCAAGCTCAGGCTGCCTACATATCACGTTTGCCCTTGTAGCCAGCAATGTCTTGAGGAGAGTCCTGCAGCCTTGACACCACTACAAGAGACAAGCAGAAAGGGGTAGCCCTGCTCGGTGCCCTGCAGTCCTGGCCCACAGCTGGCAGCCCTGCCTTTGGCTCTGTGGATGGTGAACCACCAGCGCCAAGGCTTGCAGAGCTGCCTCCTTCACTGGAAGTTTTTTTCTAAAGTGGACACACAGTCCCTGCTGTGCTTCTCCAGGGGAGAGGGAAAAGAGCAGCATGAGGTCTCCTATGTCTTAAGCTGCTGTGCAGTTCACTAGGGGATGCCTGCCAGGTTCCTTAAACTCTCTATTCCCACCTTTCTGGCGTGGCTCACCCCATCTGATGATCTGTCCGGAGAAAAAGCAAGCTGATACTTGTGTTTAGCTGTCAGGTATGGTTCCTTGAACAAGTTTTCTGTAGAGCCTTTTAAAGCCATTTTTTTGCTTAACTCCCCCTTTACTGCTAGGATATCATGGGCAGGAGCACTTCACTCTGCTGATTACACCATGCTTGGAGAGGAAGCAATAACTTAAGTGGTACGATTACACGACTGCTTCTGATGGGCTTTAATGTACATGGGAGAAGGTACCTTCTATCAGTGAGAGTGTTAAGCTAGGAAGCTTTGTCATGCACAGCCTTATAAGCCTCCATTTTTCTACAGAGGTTGATTTAGTGTGTGCCCTTGGAACCAGTGTGTCTTCCTCTGTTTCCTCTCTTTCCACTTTGACGTATAAAAGACACTAGTGAATTTTGCTTTGTTTTGTTTGTGTTTTAGATACCTAACCGACCAGAAGGAAACAGGATATGCAGCAGTGGCATTACACCAGGAAAATGTGTCATTTCATCAGCATGTCTTGCTGCTTGTCTTCTTGGGTAGGTCTTTTTCCTCTTGTCTGCTGCCCTTTCTTGACTGTGTCCATCTGGAGATATTTATATACTTCTAGGATGGAATTTGCCACCAAAAGAACTATTTCTCTGCTCTTCCCCTCCCTCCCTGGCTCCATTTCTCACTTGTTTGAAGCATTAAACACCTTTGACTCCCAGTACTCACTCTAGTGGCTGGTGGTGACTTCTAGTACATTTGTATTTTTTGCTTATTTATTCATTATCAGAAATATTCCTTCCCTTTCTCCTTCTCATTCGAAGCATCATTAAATTCCACAAGATTCAAGCTGGCCCTTCTGTTCTGCACACCAAAACATCACTCAGAGCAGAAATAGTAGAAGTTGGATACGTGATCCTTTTGCATGCCAAAATGCAGCTTTTTTTGCAATACAACGGATCTCTCAATGTCAGTTGCCTTATAAGCCAAAAAGGCACATAATGTAGGAAATAAATTACTACATACAATTCAGTAATACGTGCAAGTAGAAATAGCAGATACATATTTTATTTTTACTCAGCACCCTTTTCTGCTAGGACAACGGCTGGACTAGAGAAATTCTGAACATTAAGCTCATAACCTTTGGAACATCGTCTCATCTCAGCTTTTCCTCTCTATATTAATTTTCTTAGGATGCTTTCTTGGCAGCCTTTGCAGTATTTTCCCCTCAGATGATACTGCAACTCCAAGCATCTTATGGGGAGGGAGGGAAACCTTTTCAAAGACAGCTCTAATCTACTCTAAGCAGATCTCCCTAAACTATTCCTTATTAATTTCTGCTTTGTCAAAAGGTTTCTTGTCCATGCCCTGGCTGATTATTAATAGACATGATAACAAATTTGTAATCCCACTCTAATTATTTTTTCTTTTCAGGCAAGAGAAGGGGAGAGCATTGTGTATTTTTGAAAGTTAATTGTTGTCCCTCCTCTTATCACGTTAAATGGGCTGCGGTAATGTCTGAGTGGATATCCTGCCCCAAGGTGATTTAAAAATGGCAAATGTCATGGGTTTTTTTACTTAATGCTGGAATGTCAGCCTTCTCGTATAAATGATGGTGGTTGCTCTTGTCTTAGTGACATAGGTATTTCTTTAACATGTATTCTTGGATAAACACCTACACAGCTATCAAGAACAAGGACTACGTGATTTCACAACAACAAAGGAAACAATCTTCTGCCAGCCTTATCGCTCTGGCCCTGGAAAAACCCATTGGTAGCCAGCCAGGTTTAAAGATGTCACCATCATGCTTGCTACTTCCACTTAGCTCCACAGAGCTCTGCCTGGCATCTTTTCAAAACAAATCTTGGAAAGCACACAGAGGAATGCTTTCTTGCTGGAGCCCTCTAGGTCCTCCTAACTACATAGTGGCTGCCTATCTCAGCTAACAGGGCTCTTGCTTTTTTTTCCCCTCCTTTTCCCCCCCCTCATTTTAAGTATCATTTGTCCTAGCCCAGAAGGGCTTGCCTCTGCCCATCCTAGCCCCAGCTGCAGGATGTGGCACAGGGAAGAGGAGGTTTCAGGATGAGGCTGGCACGGGATGACAGCAAATGTGGTTCCCACAGCTCAGGGAACTCTGCGAGGGTTAGCCCCTATGGTGTTGACAACCCATAAAACTCAAAGTCCGTGAGCTGAGCAAACTGATAAGCAGTGAACATGGCACAACAAAATAAGAAAGAAAGAGTAGTGATTAAAGAGGTGGAAAGGCCGCTTTTGTAATGAGGGTGTCACGAGGAAGGAAAGAGGTTAGGTCCAAGAGAGGTCATTTCTTGGCTCTGTGGAGGGCAGATAGCAGAAGGACGGTCTCTTCTTTCAGGGCAGCAGCCTCGGAAAAGGGTCTGTACATTGAGGACCCGACAGGCACCTTCATGGACATTTGAAGGTGGCTGTTGGTTGAGCTCAGCAACACTCCAGCTCTGCTGACACATGTGGAGGGCAGGATCTGGCGCTCGCTGGGTCTGGCAGCAGATGGACAGCTGACATTTGAACACGAACTCTGAGCCGCAGACTTCACTTTTCCTGTCAGAGACCATTGATAAATGATTTGACAGCTTTTAATTTCATAGCACCGAGAAGCATTTTGTACAACACTCAACTATATAACTTTTATGACACTTGAGTTTGTTTGTTTGTTGCTGATAGGTTACCTCTTCTTTGGCAAAGGAGGTCCATACTTCTTCTTTCAGTTTTGGCTATTTTCTCTAGTTTGCATCAGAGAAAGTCAACCAGGAGAAAAATGTTGCAGCGACTTAAAGGAGGTCACACACATAGATTTTGCTGGGAACGGAGAAGGCAACTGCTTGGTGCTTGGTGCTTGGTCAGACAGGACAGTTCTTGGCACTGCCACAGAAACTTAAGGTATCCCGTGGTATCCCTTGTGGAGAAGGCCCATTCACTACTTAGCCTGCATTCAATAAACTGCTGTTAATACTGTCCAGATAAATTCAGGGAGCTTTGGATGCAACATAATATTAGATAGATGGAGAGCATTCCCTTTTTCATCAGAGAATCTGAGAGCTCTTTGTTATGATTTCAGAGAATTAAAGCTCCACAGTATTACCAAATTATACCTGGAGGAATTATTTCCCATAAGCTGAAGGAGCAGAAAGATGGATGTCCCTTCCTCATGCTAGGGTTGGGATAATGGATCCAGTGACTCGGCGGCTGGAGCTCCCACAAGAGTCTCCTTGTTCTCGTGTCCACCGGCTCTCGGGTGGCAACCAGCCCTGGGTAGCAGCCACCCTCTGATGCACCCTGAGAGATGCCGAGCGTACTTGGGGGCACCAGCCGAAGCCTGGAAAAGGGATCGGGGGAGAAGTAGGGGAGACTAACAAAATGGTAGGAGCTGCTGTGTTTTGTGGGTTGTTTTAAATAAAGAATCCATTTTAATCCTACTGGCCTCTTGCCTGCTTGCTTCATTCAAAATAAAACACACTCTCCAGAAAACGGTTTTACATAGCCCAGCCAAGTTTCTGGTAGAGCGCAGACCCCAGACATCCATAATTCATGAGCAAGGGAGGGTGTGGATATTTTGTGGGAACCGGACTCTCCGTGAACAAGATCATTTTCATTTGATGATTATGTCGTGTAAACAATATGCTTTTAGGATTCAGAGGAACAGAACTGTGCATCTAGCAAAGTCAAACCGTTGATTTGTATGCTGGAAGGAAACTAAATTAACCTGAAGCTTTTGAGTCAACAATAAATATTAAAAGGAGGAGTATGTTGTCCTTCAAAGTATACTTTACCAAGTTTTAATTTCTGCTATATATCTGTTACCTCTTGAACAACCCACATGCTGTTCAGCTTGCAAAATACTTTTTCATTATTGTGGCTTAGATTTGCAATGTCGTGGCAAGGTTTGAGTGTTTGACAGTAAGTAAAGTGAGGCGTCTTGCCAATTTATGCTTGACAGAATGGTATAGTGAAAAGGACATGGTGGATAGCCATTGGTTTTCCTCATCTCATGGTTTTTGATCCAGATGCTAAAATCTTGTTCCTAAAATAGGTAAATGATACATAAAAACCCTATAATCCATAGAATATGCTATTTTATTGTAAATAGCTGGTTCTCAACACCATAACTAATTGTATAGTTATCAAGTGTTCTGAATTTACACCTTCAAAGCTCTAGGTATTAGATCCTCAAAAGCACTTGAATATGGAATTTTTACCCTGATTCTGCTAGGCATTTAAATCCCAGTCAGTCATTCCCAAAGCTTATTTCTCAGCTCTCCCCTAAACCTAAAAAAGATGGCAAGGTCTGTAACCCCTGAAACTCTGCCCTTCACGTCTCTCCTGCCGTTCTTAGTGGATGCCTCTGACACAGGTAACCAAAGGAGGGGAAGTCTCCCCGCAATCTTTTTCCCAAGATGTGGGGGGCCAAATCCTGTCTGCAGCCACCCGTCTTTGCAGAGCTCACCCCCACAGGTCCAGCTCCAGGTAACACAACCTGGAGGCTCCATCACCTCAGCAATACTGGTACCATGCAGGTGTCTGGGGGAACTTAGGTGACTGTCACTCCACGAATCCAAAGCTGACATGGCTGAGAGGCAGCAATCTCCTATGATGTTTCAGAGGCAGAATATTTGCACAACCTGTTTTCTTAATATCCATAGCATGACTGATAAGAAATAAGTATAGAAGCAGCTTCATTTTGTACTTCAGGGTTCTGAAGCTTCTGTGCTTCTCCAAATAGAGCCAGGTTTTTCTGCAGAGAAAATTGTATCAGGGTTTTTGGGAAGACCCTTAGATCGCTCTAGCTGTCTGCCAAGTACATGGATTTACACTGACAAACACTGACGCCTCACCTGAAAATGCCTGATTGAATGTGAATGCAAAACCCATTGGCTGAGAGTTTTGCAGGGAGGAAGAAATCAGCCACCCCACCTTATGGAAATGTATGAAATGGAGCAACAAACTTGTTTCATTCCTGGGTCTTGATAGAAGCTAACCATGACAGAAGCCAAAAATGTTTTGGGTGCCACCAGGTAGATTGTGAACAACCACAGTGCATAGCTTACTGAGATGGAAAGATACCATGACAGGCTGTAAATTTTGTTGGACCCCTACATGCTTAGGTTCCTTGGTAGCCAACTGTCCTTGGGGATACCAGGAAGATTTCAGCAGCTCTCATTGATTGTTATCCTAAGGATCCTAAGGACAGTGGGAGAAGTGAGGCCATGAGAGATGACATCTCCTGAGATGCAAAGCATCAAACTGGGATTTCATTCTCCAGTCACTCCATTGGCCAATGCAGGGCGTGTGGCGACGTGCACTCATGCAGGGACCCTGCTTCCTACAGCAAGAGATTTATTTTCCCATGGGGTTGGAGGCTTCCTTTCCTCTTTCGTGGTAGGACATAGGATGAGCAGTAAGAGCCACCTGAGAAAAGAGAACTAGAATGCTCAGAAAAACACATTTACAATGGACCCTCCCAGGGTCAGCATTTTTAGAGACAGATAAGCAGAAAAAGAATTTAACAAGGACAAACACAGCCAGGTATGAAAGGCGGATTATTTGTACAACAAGCATTAGGAGCTCTGTGGCTGGGAGTTAAGGAGATTACAACCACATGAGAAAGCTAACCTACTCCTGTAAGGGCCAACAGACATTTATTCAAACAGAATAAGAAAATTAGCTTCAGCTCTCTCCAGTCTCAAGCCATTGCATTCACCAGCAAACTCCTGAGTGAGGGAGATAAGCTGAAGCAGAAAAGAGAGCAAGGGAAAAAACCCAACCCTATACCTTACACAGACACGCACATCCAGCAGGGGTAGAAGTGGTGATTTAAATCATGCTTGATGCCTGCGGTGCCTAATTACACATCAGCTAATGGGCAAACAAGGGGAGAGAGAGAGAGAGAAATAAGGTGCCCAATTCATTGGCCCAGCTGCAGGGAAAGGACTCCCCCCACCTGAGGGAACAGGAAATTCATTTTTAAGACTGCATTGGGGATCATTCAGCTGGTTTTAACCCCAGTCCCCTGGGTATTAAACTGCTCTATACTGGACATTAAACCTTATATGGAAATGGCAAATCTCAAATTTTCAGGCAGTAGACAAGAAGTGTATGAATTTTCACAAGGTAGGGATATAGGTTGTACCTGGAAATACATGTGTGCTGGCACCAACACTAAATACGCCTGCACAAATGGGGGAATTGTACGGAGTGACCTATTTTGCATTCAGAAGTGTGAAATTTCCAGCTTGCCTCAATAAGTGTGTGCTCTGTAAGCGTATTGCAGAGGTCTGGGACCAAGAGCTGTGCACAGCACGGTGTACGGGGTCAGCAGTAGAAAGTTGACTCTCAACTCTTGCGGCTTGGCCTGACCTAGAGCTGACTTGGCCCTCATGAAACTCGGGATGTTGTGAGCATCCTGGCCCTGTGGTCCCCCCACGGCACTCGATAATTTGTGCTCTATGCTCGGGGGGGTGTCGAGGCGGGGGGTGGAGGCTCAGCCAGAAGTACACCTAGGAGGGAGCCAGGATGCCTGGATCTGACTGCTTGCTTCAAAAATTTGCTTCAGCCTTGGCTTCTCCAGCTCTCGCTTTTATAGCTCAAATCCCCAAAGTCCCTGCTCCATATTTACTCCTTCCTTGGCAAAACCATGATCAAATTAGTGGAAGTTTTGACTGAGGAGAAGCAAATTTATACCTTGGTCCTTGGCAACCTGAGGATATATATGTGCTGGTGTGAGGAAGGGGAGGGGGAAAAGGGGACAAAAGGATCATTCACAGTTACTCCCAGCCCTGGTCCCACACTCCCAGCGGTACAAGGACTAGTCCAGCCAGCAGCCTCCGCAACACTGCGACCGCAGACCCACAGACTGCCCTGAGGCCAGCAACCTGGGTGGTTTGGCCAAGAGGATGGACGCACACTTGGTGCTGAGGTCGATCTGGCCGGCATCAATCCCCTCCATCATCATACAAAGGGGGTGGCTCTGTTTGCAAACACCTTCCCAACGCCGCTTCCTGGCCTTCCCCTGCCTCACAGCACCATGTACATGTCCCAGCCTTCAAAGACTCAGGTTGTCCCAGAGTGGTGCATGTCACCCCATGGCAGCTGGGGACAGATGGTCCAGCCACACTGGGTGGCCCTGAGCCCCACAGGTTGGATGGTCTCAACCATGCCCACTGGCCATCTCTCACGCCCAAGCTGACTCTGGCAGGACCAACCATCCAGGGGTAATCCCAGCTTAAAAACCCCACAGGAGGCCCCGTGGCACAGTGGGCATGTCCTCTGTCACCTGAAATTGGAAGGAGAAGCAAAGAAACCCTCCTCTGTATGAGTTTAAGTACACATTTCCTCAGGTCGAGCATGGTCAGTGAAGCAAAGAGGAGCCATTTAAAAGCTGAAATGCTGCATGCAACTGAAATATGTGTTTTTTCAGCCCCAGAGCCAAAGATTTCTAAGAAGTGTGTAAAAAGTGATGAAGCAAAGCAAGTTTATACGCGCTGCACATCCATCGACACATGTGACATTTCTAAAGGGGTTTGCACATCCGCTGGAAAATCTTTGGGGATCCGCAGATTACAATGAGCTAAATGAACTCCCAGCCTTCGTTAGCATGACGCTGGGCTGCTCGCGGCCGGGTATAAGAAGTGCTTTGTGCATTGAGGCGTGCTCGGGCCAGTCGACAGATCCCAACATTTGCAGTATCGTGGCAACCAGTGTATCACTTGCATCAACCTGTACAGCACTCTGCTGGGTCCCAATACACAAACCTCACACAAATATTTCAACATGTTTGGAGCCAAACTCTAGTCAATATATGAAGTCATTTCACTGCAGCTTTCAGCCAATAGGAAAAAATTCCTTACTAACTTATTTTCAGAGGTTAAAAATAGCATTTGTGTGTGTGTATGAGGTTAGTAAAAACAGAAATGAGACAGAAGTGAGGGTATGTGCCGTTAGTATTTCTGAGCCACCTGGAGCTGGGTGGGGGGGCTGCCTTTCCTTTTCTTTGGACAAGTACCCTCTATTTGGTGGGACCAGATCAGGAACAGAGACCAGAAGGCTTGTCCCACCAGCCTCCAGCTTCACCCCTCCTCTCTCCATGAGCACGAAGCACAAGCTCGTGTTCTGCTTTGCAGGGGTGGCCCACCATGGAGATGTACCAAGAGTCCTTAAAGAGAAGCCAAAGCAAGAAAAGGACTACCAGGGTGGTGGCATCGTGTCAGTGGGGTGAGGATGCAGAAGCAGATGCCTCTGCCTTGCCCCTACCCACTTGTGGGGTGTTTGGGCACCCCAGCCCTGCCTGCTGCACCCAGAGGAGCTGGGGCAGGCCCATGGCTCTTCCAGCAGCAAACATCTTCATGTGGGAATAGCACAGAGGCCTCCAGGCAATAAATTTCCCGAAGGAAGATTACACTTTCTGGCAGCCCACTTTTTGATGTTGCACCTCCCCTGCAGCACTCTGCTTTCACTTACTGCGTGCAGTGTGTGATGTGGATTTTCATATAACATTGGTGTGCTCAGTCTTGTAGTTGTGCAGCGCCAGATGCTGCCTGTGGGCCCTCACATCTGGTGGAGGTACAGCCACAAGGTCTGGGGGGCTACTCTCCCGCAGATGTGCTCAAGCTCTCGCAGGGTGCGAAACCGCTCTTAAGGACAAGATTGTCTTATGAGCCACCTCTTGATCCCATCTGTAATCCCCCAGCCCTCGGTATGGCAACTGCTCTGTTCACTCATGACTAAAATAATACTGGGGTAATATTGCTGTGCTTATTCCTGCCTTTAATGTGATGGCTGTCTGTGCGTGTGATTGCATCCCAAAGCATTTCTCTGATCTCAGGGGTCTGCAAATGTTTAAGTTAACAATGAAAATAAAATATTTTCCTTATCAAAAGCTTGCCTTTCTCATGAACTGTGCTGGTGTGTCAGAGGGAGACATGGAAATCCTCGCTTTCTCTGGTTTCTGTCTGGTCTTCACCCCAGTCCTTCTGCCAGGCCCCCTTTCCCTTTCTCTCCCCCTCCCTGGCTGCCTGTCCTCACTTCAGCCTCTCGCCCCTACTCCAGCCTCATGCTACCTTCTCAGGGAAGGAAGGAGACATGAGGAAAAAGAAGTTCTGGCTCCTTCATTGAGCAGTTCCTTGGTCATCAGCCATCCTCCACTGTACCACAACTGTGCTGATCCTTCCACCCGTGTACCACAGGTTTTCTCCAAACCTGTGGGCAGTAGGACTGCCAAATTTTGGCTACACAATAGGGGGTGGAAGGAAGGAGCAGCATCCCAATGCTGTCCTCCCCTATCACCACCCAGGATAGTAGTGCCAACCCTGCAGGAAACATCTTTACTCTTGGGAAGTTAGCAAAAGATAATGCTAAACTGGAACTTTTCATTTGTCTTTCGAAGTTCACATTCTCAATGCCAAACCATTGTGCTCCATAGAAAAATGAGAAAAAAGGATCTGTGACCCCACTCAGAAGAAGACAATTAGATGAGCTTAGATTTCTAGGCTCCAGCTCACAAGAGCAGTACGTAAGTTATCGGTGTGTAACCACAGTGCATTTCAGAAGAGGCAGAATTATGCTACTGTACAAATGGTAAGTGCATTCTTTCATCCCATCATATAATAGGTAGAACTAACAGATTGCTGTTGGCTTTTATCAACAGTGGGTAACAGTGGTGTTGAGATGCAGATCTGTAATCTCTGACAAGAACTACAACACTAGTGGGAGTACTTATGCCAAGTGTGATTTGTGAGAAGGGGCCACTGCAAGAAGAATGGAACAATTTGCATCTCCCCTAAAGGGCTACAAGGTGTGTGAATTTTAATTTTGCAGATTAATTGCAGGGGAAAGTCATGCGTTTCTTTCTAGGATAAAGTCAGGAGTACATGGGGACAACTCAGTACACAGCACAGGGTGATTTTCCATGGGAGTTGATGTGACAGTTTTTCACTTCAGCTCCTGCAAGATCTTTGACTGATCTCACTGGACCTGCTGGATCATTGTTCCTAGGTTAAGGAAATCAGGAAGCAAAAGGAATGTTGCAAGGGCTGTTCTATGCACCTCATCTTTGATAACCATACTTCATCTTCTTTGCATTGGAAATGAGAAGAATGTTGTCTTTGATCATGTTCAGTTCTAACCTACCATGCCCTTGTTTGGGTGTTGCTTCTCTGTCTGGAAGTTGCTTGAAGCAATAAAGTGGAAAGGAGGTAAAAATGGCCATGATCTGCCTATGGCTGACTTTATTCAGTGAAAAAAATCCCCAGAGTTTGCCAAAACATTCTCATCTACCATAACAGCAATAATCCTGGCCTTCCAGGGCTCTTCACCATTCCACACGTACCCGCACCTTTTCCTCCACTTGCCACAGTAGAAAGGGACCTGCCTTGGTCATACCTGCTCCTCAGGATGTCAAAACATAATTGTATTTGCACTCCTGAGAAGTTTCTTCCTGCAGTCTGTCAACGCTAGGATCCTTGGCAAAGAAAGATCAATTTAAAATTTTAAGTTGTGTACTAACTAAAACTGTTTCTAGTCTTTTGTCCCAGTAATATTTTAATAGAAAAATTTTACCAGCTACATCTCTTTAGCTCCACTCACTCAAACATGCACTTCACAAAAAAGACGAATAGAGACATTAAATTTCCCAACTGTTAACATAATTTTCCTTGTATCCAACAGCAAACAGGTGAGATTTATATGCACTTTACAGATCTAGAGGTGGTTTAACGTTTGGAAACTGTCTACATGAGGTAAAAGTTGAACTCCAGTTTCTGAAGTGGCTTAGGAGTCGAGTACCCCTGATTTCCAGTGAAAGTGGACTCAGAGATTTGAACATCCTTAAGACTAAGATTAGGGTTCAGCTGTTCTTATGCATACCTCATATACCTCATACCTCAACGACGGCATGTTGAGCCAGACCCTCTCCACAGTAACCAGAGCAGCACTCATGTGTTTCACCCGTGGCTCTTCTGGGCAGGCTGCAACCTCCTGCAGAGCAGCTGTAAGATACAGCTCAGGAGAGAAGACTCTGGAGAGCTCCGTCTCCTATATCAACTCCTTTACATTTCTGGGGAAGCTCCAGATTGGGGCAAAGCTCCTCTTTTCTACTAGGGAATTGTATGTTGACATGGACCACCTCTGCAGACAAACTGAGGGCCTGGGTTTTGTCTCTTTCCCTCTAGCTCTTGGCCATGTGCTAACATACTAACTTCCTTCCACCTTTCTCCCCAGTGGATATTTTATGTAAGATTTACTGTCTCTTTTTAGTTATGCACTGAGGCTCCCTTTTCCTGAGGAATTTCTGAGGAAATTTGAAGCAATATCTGTGAATTCCCTTAATGCATTCTTCTCTTCCACATGGAAATTCTTGGTGTCTCAGGTCAAGGTTTCTGAGGTTTGCTTGCTTCCATAATCTATTTCTGGTTTTGTCAGAGAGGCTGAATCTTCCTTCCTATCCTTACAATGGTGAAAGTGGGTAGCTAATCTTTGGGGAAGTACCTATCATACTTCTTTGGTTCCTTGTGCTGTTAAGTTGGTTTAGCCTCCTGGCAGTCAGTACCAAAACCTTAGTCTTGCTGTTGAGTCCATCTAGATTGGAAACACAGTGCTATTACTCTTTTGCTGTCCTTCCCTTTATCTTCCACACATATCCCCTTTCTGCTGTAGGCCATCATCAGTAAAGAAAATCTCTAACTGCTTCTGTTCACCCAAATCTCTTGGAAGTCCATGAAAAGGCTGCTGTTAATTCTTTATGGGGTTGAAGGCCTCCATATGCATGTCTCTTGTGCACTGCAGGGAAAACCAGGTGACAGTAAAAAATATGAAAAGTATGGAAACAACTCTTCAGTATGACAGAACAGTGCAGCTTCTGCATAGAGCCTTTTCCTCAGGAAGGTAAAATACTTCACAGGGTGGCAGCAAAATGCATGTGGGTGCATTGTTTCTGGTAGGTCCTGGAGAAACTGCACACATGCTTTCTAAAGGGGGAGGACTGTGTCTTCTTGGGGTTTGGTTCATATCTGGAATTCCCCTAAATTCCACTCATATGAAACAAATAACTCAGAGCTCATTATTTCTTTAATCAGACACTTAAGTCCCTGTTTATTTAAAGCTCTGCAGAGATAATCAGAACTAATCATCACATGTAATACAAATAAAGGCATTCCTCTCTTAATAGTAGGAGCAGATCTAAGCCAGTTGGTCTCCAACTGAACTCAGCTGGACTAAGAAGAGTTTTTCGTATTTGTAGTGATTGCTATTCTGTCACTAAAGGGATAATGGGAGGAGATACTCTGTTTTACAAGGCAATAATTGGGTTTGCAATGATTTGCAAGAGAATAAACCATGAGGAAGAGATCTGAGTAATTTTTCTCAGCGGAGTGGATTATGCCTGATGTAGATGAAGCATTCTTTCTGTTCTAGAAGAAGGGAAACAAAACCATTTATATTATCAATAAAAACTATAGTCATTCCTCCCAATCACTCCCTCTCTCTTGGCATAACCTGTACAGGTTTCCATTCTTTAACAAAAACGTGGAATATCTCCAGCACCAATCCCAGTTCCATCTCCTCCACATGGCTGATTTAGCCAAACGTTGCACAGAATAAACATGATCTTTCCTTCTTTTCCCTTTGTGCTCATAGCTTTCTAAAGCCAAGCAGAGCTGTCAGCTTAGCTCTGAGTGACCAGAGCACCCGTGACAGCCAGGAGAGCAATGAGTTGTTCAGGACTCCAGCTGACACTCAAAACTGGTGACAAGCATTACGGCTATTGGGGGAGGCAAGGTTAGGGAGGTTAGGTCAAACAGAGCCAACATTTGTATAAATAAACATGGGGAAAACCTGACTGTTTTGTTGCTTCATGATGCTGCAGGTGCAGTATCATCATGGAAGTGGTAGCATTTCAAGTGCAGCACTAGAAAAATGGAACATGCATTTATTTATCTATCCTTTAAATCTTTAAAATATAGAAGTGGTAAAAGACACCTACCCAAACACTCTAGACCTAGTATTCAGTTGAACAAACATTGACTTTTATATGCTACCCATCCTCAACTGAGCTTGTCAACTGCATTCCCTTTATGTGAAAGTGAAAGAGACACTTCCACAGTATAATTCATCTCATCCTAAAGCACGTACGTAACACAGGCCAGATAACTCATACCCTACACATTTCTTTCCACTGACTATAAAGTGGATTTGAAGCTATGCCTACACCAGACATCACAGGAGCAGTAGGAGCAGCTCTGTAGTGCAAAGCAGCTGGTGCAAAGGACCATCCACATTTGGGTCTATGTTTTGGAATATTTCTAGTCTGCTCCTGTGGACTGAAGGCCCGTTAGCAGCTGGAGCACACTTGATGCTCCTCTGGAAATAATTTCCTGGCTTAGCTTTCATTCAAAAGGAATCCAGTGGGCACTCTCTGAGAAGACTCCACAATGCAAACAAAGTGGGAAAAATAGTGGCAGTGTGGAAATTCTCTTCAGACATACTATCCAGATCCAGCTTGAAACACTGACGTAGCTGCACCCTCAAGTACTTACTAGTTAGTCTAGCAGTCACCAAAGCAGACATTTTGTGACATGAATCTCATCCTACTTGTCTCTAACACATTATAAAATACCTCAATAGCTTATTCATAGAAAACAGTGATCAACCAGCAAACCAGTCTCCCTGTACTAATTTAATCTCCAGGACCAAGAACCTCTTCTGTAGTTTTTTTCTGAACAGCAGAATATGACAATATTCTCTGAAAGGCAGTGACCCTGCAATATTTTGTTTTGGAGGGAGAGAGCCCTGAAGCAGCTCTCTGCTTCATACAGATCAATGTGCAATCGGCCTGAACCTTCTGCTCCCAGAAATGCAAAAGGCAAAACCAGAAATGTGTGCCTTCATAAAAACCAACCAGTAAATACATCTCTCACATCTAGTGGATTACCTAAAGCTCAGATTTTCATAGGCAATGTACACTACTGCACATACGTGGGGTTTACTTACATGGTAGGCTCAAAGGATCTGAAAGCAAAACGAAGTCCCAACTAGGCATGGACATTCTGAGATACCAGCAAGGCTAACACTACATGCAGAGGAAAGAGACTCCATTTACAGTTCAGTTCCTATGTAAATTTTTGGATGTATAGCTCCTTTTATGTCTAGCCCTTGTGTCCATTCTCCATATATTTACGTCTCCAGTTTAACACCATTGCAGACCAGCCTGTGTCATCCATGTGGAACAGCACAGTGCAGAGATGGCTGTGCGTTTTTTCCTCTTTAATGGGACACAAGCAGCAAAAAAGCTGTACAGGCTGTTCATGCCATTATATATTGCTTATTCTATATATGTATGTAGTATACCATCACCTCACTGACCAGCAATAGCCTGGAACACAATCTGCCTGATTCTTACTGCATCTTTATAGGAACCCTTTCTATAAAGACCTTTTCCTACTATGCTTTGCTCATGCTGTTGCAAACCTGGCTTTTAAAACTCGACACAGATGTGCAGCTGTGGTCCTAAAGTGACCATTTTGGGGTTTGGCTGCTGCCATTTCTCTCTTTTTTCCAACCAGCTGGTGAGTACTATTAATATGTGCTATGTTGCTCCTAGCTCTTTCCCTTTGTTATTTCTTAGGAATCAGCACTTTTGTACAGAGGCAATGTGTCTGTATCCTTTGCATAGGGTACCAGTGGGTCACCACCCAAGGAATGACAGATACTTTCTTCATGAAAGACGTCTGTGGAGGTTGCACTGGGAGAGCTTGTGCCTCCAAGGTGCTGTCAGCTGCCTGAACCACCACAGCTGCGCTGGCATAAGGGATTTAGCCATTTAAAGAATACAGTCAGCTTCTCCTTTGCTTTCTGGCCAACTGCAAGTGGGTAGATATACCTCTGACTTGAAATATCTTCAGCACCTCCCCAGATATTTTGCAGGAATCTGTTCATTGGGAAGCCCTGAGAGAGCTGTAGATGCACGCTGTGGAGGGGTGCAGTGCCAGTGATGCTCCTGCCTGCCAAGGTGACTCCCAGCAGGCACCTTCTCTGCCTTTTTCATCTCTCTTCCTTTAAATGCCAGTCCTGAGGGTAGCCTGGTTTTCAGGAACACAGGAAGTTTCTCAGGAGCACAGCCTCCCATAGCACAAAGGCTCCCTGTTGCTTCAACAGGAGGAACACTTGCCAGGAAATGGGACATGGATGGACTTCAGCAAATTTTCTTTCCTTCAGGGCCTCTGCTTGCTGGTTTTTTTCCAGTGTCAGTGTGCTCCCCATCTCCCTTGGTCACCCTCTGGAGAAATGCCGAGCACCTGCTATTTCCATTAACTTGACAGGGAGTTGCAGGTAGTCAACACCTCCCAGTGGTGACTCATGGACATCCATGGGTGCTGTGGACACTTAGCACCTCACAGCTGGTGCTTGGGGGATCAGGCCCTTGAAGAGAGGGGCTCCGGGAAAGTCCATGGCAAGCTGTAGGACATGTGTACTTCTGTGAAAGAAACTGAAACTGGGCTTTTCCAAAAAACACACGTGCAACTGAGGCTCCAGGGATGCTGAAGTATTAAGGAGCTCGTAGTATTTTCTTGAAATTCACACCATTCTGTTGACGTAAAAAAGGTCTCCTGCGCACGAATTTTAAGAGACCTGACTGTGCTCTTCAGAAGGAGAAAACACACAATACCATAAGTAAACATATAAATCAGTTAGAGAACCTGGAGATTAAGGATTAGGTTCATAAAGCTTTATGTCCCATATATGGAAAGTGCCAAAAGTTGCTCTTAATGACTTTGGAAAAGCTATGCACTTTTTCTGTAGTCCTAGCTCTCTTTCCCCTTGTTAGCAAATGGTTTCATTCTACACTTGAAAAACTCACAAGCCAAAAAAGGGGTAAAAAAAGGTGAGTGGAATTTAACCAAAAAAATAATAAAAGTCATTCGTGGTTCAAGTGCTCAGCCTAAGCTGTATTTATTCAGTTGACATTTTTTCCAAAAAGACCAATGCGTAAATTAATGTGCACATGGGCAGGTCTGAATTACACCCTGGCCATTTATAGTATGCAAGGTTTTATGTGACTTCTTACTCTCTTGTTCAATAAAACAATAAGTAGTTATGCAGCAGCCAGAGGAGCCAGTGATTCATTTACTTCCACATGATGCCAAGAACCTTCTTAAGGAAATACAGTCACCAATATGTAATGAAAACCTTTTGTACTTTCTGTGGTGCTTCAAGGATTAATAGAATTTCCAAAGACAAGAGATGTATGAGATACAGTAGCAAGCACCACAGAGGCCAGGTTTGGCTCAGAGGTGACCGCATGCATCTCGGCCTTCTCTGAAGCTTCACAGCAAGCGTGTTTTGCTCGCACTGTGATAAATACAATCTAATGCCCCTTGTCCCCAGACAAGTCATCCTGCACAGGCCGTTCGACTCTGCTCCTCCAGCCAATTTTGTTAATGTTGTCAGAACTGTAAAGTAAGAGCCCACAAATCAACTCTGAGGTGTTTAATAAAGCGTGCTCTGCGTGCTTGTCTTCCTTCCTGACAGACACAAAGTTTCCCACTGGGTGGTTTCAGCGAGCGGAGAAGAGGCAGTTGTATTCTGGGCTGAAATCAAGGGCGCCTCTAGGCCACTAAATATTAATTTTTTCTTGATCTGCAAAGGAAACAAGGAATCAACCTCAGGAGAACAAGCAGACTGGTGAGAGTTGCTCCAGAGGAAGCTGCAGAGAGCTGTACCCCTGGATAAGTCCATGCTGAATGCACTTGCAGGATAGAGCACCCATTTCAACAGCAGTGTATGAGAAATAGAAAACATTGCAAAAAATTGCCACATAAGCAGCCACAGAATGGCAAACATACCAAGAAAGACTAAACAGACTGAGAGTCTTCAACTAGAAAAAGATGCAGCTGAAGGGAGACATGACAGGCCAAAAAAAACCCAAAACAAAACAAAACGGGGAGATGGAAAATTATTATTTGCTTCTCCCCACAAACGAAACCCAGGAGGCCTTCCATGAACTAACTGGATAGAACAAGATTTAAACCAAATGCAACTCTTCACACAATTGTGCAGTTTGCTACCACATGGATGTTGTGGCAACTGAATGTATACATGGATTAAAAACAGAATTAGAACAAATCCATGAAAGTCGATTGATGGCTACTCCACAATGACTGTCCAGATGGACACTCAAGGTCAGGTTGGACGGGCCCCTGAGCAAACTGATCTAGTTGCAGAAGTTCCTGCTCATTGCAGGGGCATTGAATTGGATGACTTTTAAAGGTCTTGTCCAATCCAAACCATTCTATGATTCCATGAAACCTGCAGAAAAAGTTGTCCCTCAGCCACTGCCCGGAACTTCAGAGGTTTCATTTCTTATGATGCCATGAAGTACCCTTTGCTGGCCATTTCCAGGTAAGATGTTCAACAGTGTGATGCACTGCAGCAGTTCTCCTACTCTTAAGAAACAAATATGCAGGGCAGGGGTGGAGGAATTCTGACTTTTCAGACTTCCAAAGTATTTTCTCTGATTAATCACAGCTCTTGGCTGCAGCTGAGGACACTGAGGGAAAGGTGTTCAGAAGAAAATTGCTGGCTTTAGCATTATTCCAAACAAAATTGGAAATGTGTTGATTTCAGGAGGCTGAAGGGATGATGAGAGTGGATCAGTGTGAAGATACAGCCTGCTCACCCTGAAGAGCAAGGAAAACAAACGGATTGCTGCCCACCGTAATTAGAAGTCAAAAGGGTCTCTACCCACTTACTCTCCTGTGTGCATATGTGGGCAACAGTTTTTTGTACCTAATGTGGTTTGTCTGAGACCACAAAGGTACCTGGGTATGAGAGCTGGAGCTGAGGGAGGGATTCCTGGCCCCTAGTCCTGCCTGCAGGACAGGACAGCTTTCCAGTCTCCTGCTTGCTTTCTTTCTTTTAGAAGTGCTCATTCCTGGTGGAATGAACCAAGACTTAGGAATCCTTTAATGGTTTTGGACTCCACATATTTCCAAATGGACTTGGAAAAATAAAACAGTCTTCAGGTGAGAAATCAAAGATTAACTTAGGTAACAAACCAAAACCAGGCACCTCCGATCATATACGCAAACAGAAACTTATCACACATTAAATTCTAGATGTCAGAAATTAACTGTCACAATCCAAGCGTGCTGCAACTCCCCTGGAGAGCTGAGTAATAAATCTGCATCTTTTGCAAAAGATGAAGCATTATCATGCCGCAGGGATTGACTGGCTCTCCTCTCATCAAAGTCAAACAGGGAGCCAGCGACCCTGGAAAAAGTCTCATACTGGTCATTAACAAACAGCCAGTAACATACCTGCAAGACTTGTTTAATGCTTACTGATAAATGCTAATATATATGGTTAGCAAATTCTCTGAAAGGAATCCAGACCTTGAATGGACTGTTTCCTGTAGAGACAGTCTGACTGGGATTTTCATTCATAGACCTTTGAGGTTATTCCAATACGTCTGACAGTGCTATACACACCAGAGCTTCATTCTTCCCTCTCCTACACCATGTATATCAGAAGTAACTTCCAGACACAAGGAATTCTCACCAAGGAAGTGTTGATATGTTGGTATGAAAAAACGTGGAGTTTTTTGTAAAAATTATCTTTTTTTTCTGAGTTTTCACCTGTTTCATATTATTTTTAATGGAAAATGCATTTGTTTAAAAATGTTTCTGCTTTCCATGCTTATGGTAAAATATTTTAAAATTAGAATTTTGTCTAGAAGCCAAAAAATTATAGAAAAATCTGTTTCAGAAACTGAGCAATGTTCAGGATTCTTTCTCAAACTTTTGGCAAGGAATCTTGAAGTCAACAAAAATATTAAATTATTTTCTTGTGGTTTCAATTGACTTTTCAAATTCGCTCATCAAGTTTGTAAGCTTGATGAAGTTAAAAAAAAAGTTTTAATGGCATTATATAAATAGCATTTCAGTTTATCCACATATTTTTGGATTTGCACATGACTTACCTCTCATTTCATAACACCATGGACGTCCCCATTGGTGATTTAGCAGTCTCACAGCAGATGGGAGAGGCAAGTGGACTCACAGCATTAGAGGTTGCTGGCCTTCAAGGCAAAGCAGTCTTTGGTGAGAAAAATGAGATCTGCTGGACAAATCTTCAGATGATCCCAGGGAACTGGTGGCACTGGTTTTGGAGTGCAGCCCTTAGGGGATTTCAACATAACTCAGATTCTCTTCATGGCGACTAGCATCCTGTGGATTTAACGCAAGCTTTGTACCCATGTTATTTGAGAGCATCTGTGGGGCTACCCATCAGACTTTGGCCCATGGTATGGAGGCCATTGATTCTGAGATCTTCCCTGAAATGCCACTTCATTCATGATAAGGCAAATATTCTTCCTTGCTCTTAATGCTGTGCACAAGGTCTTTCAGTATGGCCTTATAGCATAACAGATATATCTTGTTTCAGTAACATACTACTGCAAGTCATAGAAATGAATCATTCAGATTGGAGGGGACCTCAGCAGGTCACCTAGTGCAACCTCCCACTCAAACCTGGGTCAACACTGAATTCAGACTAGATTGCTCAGGTTTTTGTCCTATTAAGTCTTGAAAACCTTCAATCAGAGAGGCTTTGCAGCTTCCTTGCACAAGCTCTTCCAGTGCTTGATTCTACTGACAAATGGAGGTAACTTATTCATCTAGCCAGGAAAGTGGCTCATCAATAATGATGATCCATTCGTAAGGGAAACTTTTGACTCATGAACTCTATACCATACCATGTTGCCTCTCATTTTCTGGGAAGCCAGTGGCATTTAAGGTGGATGTGGGACATTTGGATCACAGCCTGGAGAGGAAATGGCTGAAGAGCATCTTGCAATTTGATCATTGGCTGGACTTTGAAGGTATCTGGAGAGGAGAAGCAGGGGACGTTGAAGCTGGGACATGAAAGTGGCTGTAGCATTGTGCCGTGTATCACCTTCCATAGCTACTTTCTATAAAGTGCTATGAATACTTTGTTAATAAAAGATCAATTGGCTTTTAGCAACTTTTCTCTTTCCTTTAGACTAGGAGCTTTGCGTTTCCATGGGCTGTTGCTATATGTTTGGGTTCAGGTCAGCTTCTGGTGGGGCCACTTCGGACATTCTTATACCCTGAGAACAATCATTTGTAATTCTTTCCTCTCTATGACAGTTACTTAAGGCAAGTGCAAAGGTACAGTCATTATTAACACATTATTTGCTGAAGGTAAAACACCAGCTATTTTAGAACACATGGACATTTCACGCAGTCCTTAAGAAATCACCTCTTCTTGTGGAGAACTTGCCAGCTGCAGCCTATCTTAAAGCTCTTTTTTCTGAGAAAGGTAGTGATTCTTTCACCTCAAGGGATGTAGGTTCATATGCTGTTCCGTCATTTGGTCTTTCTTTGGAGTCAATATCATGCATGAGAAGCTGTAAATTGTTTCCTGCTTATGTAAGATCAAAATCTCCAAGCTACGTTGCTTGTGTTGGATCTTGGTAGCTAGTGATATATCTGATTATGGATGATTGCTCCAGCAGCCAGGGATATTGTTGCTTTAATTGAAGCTGCTCTCCGGTAGCTCCTGTCCTTTCAGAGTGCTGGGATACACTCCTGGTGATGGCTGCTTGGACTCGTCACTGAGGACTCTGAAATATGGGTCAGCTTTGCTGTCTGTGTTCTTTAAAGTATAGCCAGCTGGGGAGATGATTATAAAATATAAGGTAGAGCATATTGACAATACTGGTCTTGTATTTCATGTAGACACTGCAAGTTCAGTCTGAGCTGTGGAGGAATGTCTGAATGTTATTGCTTTTTGGCTGCATTGGGAGTGTCTTGTCCTCAGCTTTGGAAAGACAGAAATATTGTTGCTGGATATACTGTCTTCTTGGCTAGAAGGGACTTATTTGGAGACTGTGAATCAGGTTAATAATACTGGCACAATTTTTAATATCTTCTTCCACTTGGAAAGCCTTGAGTTGGCTATAGAGTTAAAACGTGATTTCCAGCTATGTGCTTTGCACAAGTAATTCCCCCATTTATCTCTTGACAGCCTGGAGAAGCATGATCCTGAGACTGGATTTTTGTACCTCTTTATCTTGTTGGCTTATAACTTATTTACAGTACTCACAATCTTCCTGTCCTGTGACAATATTCAGTTGAAGAGTGTCCTTTTTATATTGTATACCTTTTAAGGTGCAGTGAAGCTTCTGTGAGCTGTAATGTTGTGTAAATCTCCAGCCTAAAAGTAGCCTGGTTTTATTCAGGTTTGTGAATCAACTTGACCAGCATTTAGTGGGTTTTGCAGTCTCAAGCCCTTTGGCATATCAGTAATCCTCCAAGAGCCCAATAGTGTGTGATTTCCTGTTTCTGAAACCTAGCTTGTTTTGTCTCCCTCTCACATCAAGGAAGGCTTAAAATGTGGGGGTTTTTTTCTTTCTCTGTGATGAAATTGTTATGACCACTGTTGCTGTTTAATCATTTATTTCTATTGTTTTTATTTATACATCTGCTTTGGCATTTTTTTTTGAGATTGGAGTGTCCTTTAATTATGACAAAATTGGTGTGGGAACCATTATTGAGTGCCCTCCTGGGTTTTGGAGGGGATAAGTTTGTAGCACTTTCTAATACTGTTACTTCAATGCTTTATTTGTTTAACATTCACTCTTAAGTACTAAGTCTGGCTTTGTCTTTCACCTATTTGGGGGGGGCGCTCTATATACCTCAGTGATTTCTCAGGGTATACTTATTCTTGCCTGACTGAACACATCTTTAAAGACCTTTTCATACAGTCGCACTCATAGAGTTTTACTATAATAGTACTATTGCACCTTCTTTTCTCCCTTTTGTGGAACTTTTTTTCTAGAGTGGTTTTGGGGTGTTTTTTTTAATCATTCACTAACACCTGCATCATCTCCTGACAAAAGGCATATGCCCATTGTCACCTCTTCTCCAGCCTGAGCAAAGTCTACCTGCTTTTTCCCTGTAGGTCATGGTCCCTGACCTTTTTATCAATTGTGTTACTGGATTTTAGGCTGCCTTGGTTTATCACTAGCTCTTCTGAACCAAGGGGCCTAGAACAACACAGACTACATGAGTTATGCTCTTGGAGTCAGTGGGACTGCTGGTGTGACTAAGTGCTCACCAACATGAGCCAGGGTCTCATGCCTGAGTCCTGAGCTGTGAAAAGGGGAATGCTTTATGTCACTGATTTACTCAGGTTCCCTCGGAACGTGTCCAAAAATAGCAATTTGCTTTTTTGCACAAAGCATCCTGCCATGCGCTCGTGATTAATTTATATACCATCATTGCCCGAGTCTCTTCATTACTGCCTTCTGGCCGGGGTTCTCTCATCGGGTACAGTATTTCTGCCAGTATTATTTCCCCCTAGCCTCATGTCTACTAGAGTAATAGCTACAAATAAATGATATTGCCCATATTGGCAATTCTGAAAGAAAACTCGGCTTTTGTTTTTCCTCAGAACCCTTCTCCTCCTGGGGAAGTCAGCTTGGTGTGCTCAAACACATTTTACAGGGAAGGCAGTGGGGCCCGGCGTGGAGTGGGGGCGGCAGGGGAATTGCTCCCAGGTGCTTGGGAAGTCGCCCATCAACCTGAGAGCTGCCCCCTTCACCACCCGTGTTTCACCTGGGCTCTGTCGTGATAACGCACAGGCTTACCACCCTCAAAAGTCACGGACGAGGCTGGGTGAAAGCAGCCTCCTGGGAAGGAGCAGTGGTAGTTTTGTCGGCGACTTCAATGCCAATGGGAGCGGGCCTTTCTCTACACAAATGGTTTTCCTCTCCAAGTGCCATTTTCTCTCTACGCTATTTTGCTCTAAATATCATAAAAAGGCTCCCTGTTGGTACGAGGAGCACCACTCTGAATGGAAAGTGCTGTTAGTCTTGTTTATTTTGGCTCCATCAGTTGTGCTCCATTGTATTACTACTCTCCATGACTTGTGTATGTATTATTCCTTGACTCGTTATGCGTAAGCAGCAGGGGAGGTGCAGAGGTCAAATGTGATCCACAGATGTCCACAATTCCCTTCGTGGCTTCCCTCTGCTCTGCTGACAACCCATGGAGCTGGCTGAGGAAAGCCACCCTGATCCCTTGGGCTGCCACCATTCCGCCCCACCAGCCGCCATGCAGATCAGAAGTGGCTGTCAGACATCTGGCTGGTGGCCAACGCCGTGCTCGGTTGAGCAATATTTGGGAGCTCTTGTGTGTTGTTTATTGCAATTACCGCTGGGCAAGCCCTGCAGAGTTTGGTTTGTTTGAGCTACTACAATCAAAGCTGCAGGGTTCAGTTTTCAGAGGTTAGCGCTTGAGCAACCTCTATATATTTGCTTGGAGGTTCAAGATCTATTAAAAGGAACCATTCTGCTCTTTTGTCTCCTGTAAGCTGTATCGCATTTGGCAAGAATGAAAGTACAATGGTTTCTTTGTATGTAATATATTGCCTAAAAAAAGGTATGTGACTGGAATGAGAGAGGTGCTGGCTGCAGTTACTGCCCGACTGGAGAAGGATGTATTTTCTCTGATGTAGAACAATTGTGCAAGTTGAAGAAACGGTACAAATCAATTGACTTATTGCACATGAAAGTGAAGTTTGTACTCACAACTCTTTACTCACGTGGCAAATAACGTCCTGGTAAAAAGAAAGCACTTTACAAATCCAGTGCACATGCCATTATCTATTGTGGCTTTCTTTTTATCTTTGTTCTCCTGTCCCCACATTTCTTACTTTATTCTGGATAGTGAAAATCAAAATCAGCCCCACTTTTTCCAAGTAGGACCTTGTGAAAGGTCCAAGTGCTTGGGGCTCACAAGACCATACCCATTTGTTTCCAATTTTTATTTTTTCAATTCACCTGTAAAACCAAGAAACAGTTGATTTTAAGTTTAAGTTTAAAACATTATTTCTTGTGAAATGCACATTCGACTGCATCTCCCGATAATCTTGAATAAGAAGATCTGAATGAGACCCATACAGATGAGCAAACCTTTTTCATGTTGCATTTCCTCACACCATTGTAGGGCTCAGGATCCTGGGACTGGGATAACAGATTTAGTCTCTTCCTCAATATTCAGGGATTCTTAACAGAATAAAGGTAGATTGAGTATGGCACAGAACCGGATTATCTCACTTTGTCAAAAATGGATCATTTACTTATGTTAAAAGAGCTATCATTTGAAACTCTACTCTTTTCAGTATTAATAAAAACCATAAGTTATAAACATAAAAAAACAGTTATCGCACATGATTGATTGTGTCATTTCTTGAAAATGATTCTCCTGCAGCAGCTGTAAGCTGTAGGTCACCAGTTTTGTCCTGGTAGACTTATAAAATCATGCTGTAGTTGAGCCATGAGTGTCCTGCTCCAAACTGAAACCATCTTTTCATTTCATGCTGAGCACTAGAATTGTCCTTTTCAGCATGGGTTCCACCAAAATAATTTTTATCAACTGCACCAATTCAGAAAACAGATGGTATGCATTTTGGCTAAATGTAGAAAATATCTATATAAACCAAAGTTAAAATCAGCATGGAAAAATATTATAATTGCATTAATTAGAGGTAGAAGCTCTTCTAAATAATGATGTTGATGCAGGGATTTAATGTAATCTATGAATTAAGTTTTAACTTATCTTTATTTCATCCAGCTTCAGTCTCCCTGAAACTTAGTGTCTCAAGGGCACAAACTCTGAACTGTATCTGTAATATCTCCATTTATCTTTTGGGAAATTTCTAGTCATTTTGCAAGAGGGGAAGAAAAAATAACCCAATTCATTTCGATTGAAATAAGAAACATACCTTGTTGAACATTTATTTCTTTTACAGTTTGAGTTATTTTTAGGATCTCAACATTTTAAATAATGACATAAACTTTATGGCCACATCTTGCTTGAATATTTATTGCAATTCATTATTTCTGAGTTGATGAGTCTGTAAAGTTTCTTTTCTCAATGTAGGTGTTTGGGTTCCTCTTTCATTCTTGGTATCTTCCTGGAAGCTTTATTCACCTTTAAAATTCAACCAGTCATTTCAACCCAACTTTCTCATGGATTTGTTCCTAGAATAATTTGTGTCTGATCTGGTGCATAGACTGAAGTAAAAAGTTCTTTTCCAGGCTACAGAACTTCTGTGACTGTAATGTATGATCCATCCACTTTATAGTCAATATTTAAGGCTTTCTAAATTAAATCAGTGTCAGTTCCTTTGCATTTTCCCATCTGAGTTGCCATGTCAACCCTTGTTGAGCTCTAGTTTCACATCACCACATTGCATACTTTACAGTTGGCATGGTCATAGCTTGCCCATGATAACATGTATTCATGAGTGGTGGTTCTTTTTATTGTTTTCAGATTGCCAAACAAAACCAGCACAACATGATCCACAATAGTAGTCAATATTCAGATTTGGAGATGACTCTAATTGCAGATATAATTATCTCTGCCTGTGTACATGCCATCTTGAAGCAAAGCCCTCACAAGCATTTGTGTCACGTACATACTGCAGATATAAACATAATTGCCCTTCATTGGATAAGTCAGATTTTTATTTACAGTGGCCACATTCTTTCCTAGAAACTTCCTAGAAATACCCTTTACTGATCAAGCAGCACATCAGAACCTGTTAATTTGACTTGACTCTTTCTCAACCATTTAGAAGTCCTGAGATCGTATTCTGACTTCAGAAAAAAGCAGTTGAAAAAAGCTGCGGTCAAATTCTTCATATTTTCATCTTGTTCCGAATAATGGCTTCATAGGACAAGTTCTTGTTGGCAAGATAATCTATTGTACTTAGCATTTTTATTAGAATCTTCCTGTTTTCTTCCTTCTTCTGAGAGTTCTGAAAACGAAGTATGTCACCACCATTCCTTGTGGTCTTTTGAAGAGTATCAACAGCTCCGTGATGACATGGGGAAACATGGTGCCATTCACATTTCTCTCAAGTCTTTTTCCAATTAGTGAACCCAGACTGTGTGAAAGCTTCCTCTGTGCACTTCATCACAAGTTGTTTGCAAGACGGTAGCAACAAAGTACATCACCCCCATTAGCATTGGAAAAATAGGGCCACTGAAAATCACAAAATTGGGATAAGAATAAAGGCAGGCTTGTTTTTCTGTACTCATGCACAGGGATAGCCCTAAGTCACAGTTGATGAGGTGTTTAATAGTGTCAGGCAATTAACATTCGGTTCTTGTTGCAGACGACACCGGAGACATGTCAATCCCACAACCAGCTAAATTTGATCCACTTGTTGTTGAAGGTCTAGTCTCCTCCTTTTTAATCAGCCATGGTTCAAGTGATTCCATTTTTACACTTTTAAAATCTATACTTTGGGATTTTTCATTTCAGTCAGTCACTGATCACTTAGTAAGAATGGCATGGGATTAAAGAATTAGTCCCACACAATACCGAAACATGGAGCTGGCCCCTGGCTTTTGTGTAGCCCCTTGTTCTGCCTAAAAGGGTCTACAATGCAGCAGATGGGAGAAAGGAAACTGCCTTCACCTGATCTGTTCAGTGCCCAGAAAACAATGGCTTTTATGTTTTGCTTATATAACCCCTGCTTTCCTGCCTCAGCCAGGGATCCTGACAAGGACAACAAGACAAATCAGATGCCAGTTGGCGGCCCCTTGACCCCCAGGGCTAATTGAGCTGAGGTCAGAAACTCCATGATGTCTGGTCTCTCCCCGCCTTTTGTGCAAGAAGCTCGTGGAAAACCCACGGCACAGGGAAAGGAACAGAACCACGGAAGAAGCTCTGGAAACCATTCCAATGCACGGGCAGCTGGGATCTGCACCCGTCTTAGGTGCTCAGCAGGACCAGGTTGCTCCTCTGCCACATGCAGGAACTTGTCCACAGCACACGGAGCAGCCTGAGCTCCTTCAAAGAGCAGCTCCCCTTGTCCAACAATGCTGGGATGATGCTAAGGAGGAGCCAGGGCCCTTCAGTCTATCTAACACTAGCCACACAATGTGCCCAGGAGGAAGTGGAGTTCTGGAGACCTGGAGCCCATGAGACCAGGTTGGTCCTTTGCTTGTCCATCTCTGATCTCCCTCTCTCCCCACTGGAGCCCAGAGCGTCTCTCCACAAGCACCATACTCATACCCAAAGAGAGAAGGGACATGGAGTCCTTGAGCAGCAGGCAAGAAAGGCAGCTGGAAGCTCTTGGGAGAGCTGGTGGAGAGCAGCCACCCAGGCTGCTGAAGGAGCAGCAGGAGCTTAGCCTTAAGCTGGTACAGGGTCTGCTTCCACACTAAGGGAGGTCCTGCTTGCAGAGGCCTTTCTTTCCCAGGGAATAAAGGAGTCAGTACTCATCATATGAAAAGATGCTGGATGCAGCCTTGACTAACAAAAACTAGGTAATGACCAGACAGCCAGAGCCATTGGAAAGGGACCTAAATCTAACACTGAAAAGGGCAAACAGTGAACTATCAGGGAACTGTTCCTGCTGTAATACGGTGTGTAAAAAATGTACACATTGTTATATAGAGCTACATGTACAGACATATACATCTAAATAAATGTGTGTATGTGTTGGTTAATTCCACTCTCCTCCTCAAAACCACCACCAACAACAAAAAGCTGAGTTAAGAACTTGGCTTGTTAAGAACTGTAATAACAGAAATGTGAAATCCACAAAATAGGCTGAGTAAAAGATGGTTCTGTCTTCTGGAGAGAAATTGAGTTCTTTACTCTCTGATTCTGTTTGAATCAGAGACTTTATTCCACACTGAAAAGGATTCCAGTTACAGTCTTAGATTAATACAATAACTGAAGAAGGCCATATCTACATGCACTTCTAGACTGAGCATTGCTAGAGACCAGCTTGGCTGTAGACCATAAGAGTTGCAAAAGGCATGCAAAAGTACAGGGTCTATGGGCATGAAGAGGACACAAACCTTTTTGCCATCATCTAGCATTGCTCAAAGGAAGTGGAGACAGCAACAGAAGGTTAAGATCTGCCTTAGCACATTAAGGCTTACACCATAGGTACCCACAGTACCAGCATCTCAGAAGCAGTGCGAAAGCAGGTGATTTTCTAACACATACTAGAGAACCCAGGACTTCTGTGATTTCATTTTCACTTCTAATAACGGCAGTAATCACATAATCATATCTGCTAGAGCACTTCATAGAGTAAAACTAATCTTAACCCAGAATTGTTTCCTAACAGTTATTAAATGCTCGATGTTAACAATTTCTAGATGCTTTGATCAGACAATGTAAGAGTGAAGCCTACTGTATGAGTACATAATAACACGTCTTACCTGGGCATAACACTAAAGTGAAAATAGAGGCTTCCACAGAGATTTAAACAAGGAAATGAGATTAACACAGACAAGGAATTTAAACAAGGAAATGAGATTAACACAGACTAGGATTTGTTTTTGGTTTTGTTTTTGGTTTTAAATATCGTTAAACAAAAGGCTGTTGTGACATCAGGACCAAGTGGTTCAGGTCACTTATTTTACTCTGTGGGGGATTTCTATGGTGTTTCTATGGTGCCTACTTATCATATTGCCTTCTGCAAGGTTAGGCATCAGGTTGAAACACAGTTTGGTAAGTTACCTGGCTGTACACTGCTGTAAGTGGATACCTGCTGAGAGCAAGGGCCGTGCTTGTTGAAGGGAAACTACTAACAAGAGGTGAACATTCTTCACTCTACTGCTTGACTTCCCTTCTGAAAACCTGCACTTTGGTTCCTGTGGCATGGAAATGACACCACCTTACGCTCCTGCATGCTTTCCGTCCTCGCCAGCATGGTAACTCCTCTCATCCATGTGTAACTAAGTCACGCTTGCCCTGGCTACCTGGGAAGCCTGGCTGGTTATTTCATTGCCAGTAAGGATGTGTGAAATTTAAAAATGTGCTTGAAGAAGTTGGACATCGTGCCCTCTGTCCCCAGCTGCAGGGAACTCAAAGTGCTTTTCATGGCCAAAAGCTAGAAAAAAAAGCATTTATTACCCTTCCATGGTCTTGTTGTCTGCAGCATACAAGTTATGAGGAAGATGTGGGCTTCCAGGAGCTATAGTTCACACGTGCTGTGCGTATACACACAGAAATAACAATGTATATATGGTATACATAAATCTAGCACACTTCTTTCAGACCAAGCAGTATATGAGATGGTCATGATCAACCCTAGAGCTTAGTATGTTTCAATTTTTAATTAATTCCAAAGAAGAAAGGAGGTCTAGACAGGAAAATGCTGTAATATGTAAAGTGGTTCCTGATTCTTATCTTCAGGGAGTGGGATACCAGTACAGAAGCAAACTGGACTCTACTCTTGGCTTTCACAGTAATGTACTGTGCTGCCTCGGGTAAGCCGCACAGTAAGTCCCCTCACCGTTTTGTGCCTGTTCTCTCCCACAGCCTTTGACTTCTCTGTAAAACACAAGCTTTTCCCAGCAGAGGCTCTACGCTCCCACCGTATTGTACAATTCATGGTGATCCTGTTGGCATTTCGTGGTACAAACAGAGTAATTTGACCCAAGGTAGCTCAGCAGGGTGTCTGTTCACAAATGTCTGTGTGGTTCACATGGGTAGAAGCTTGATGTATGAAAGAAAAGTTTAGGATGAGATTACTTCTTTGTACAAAAATGAAATTATCACCTCCGCTCCAATCCCTTCATACAAAAGGGTTGCATTTAGAGCAAAGGGGATCTGACTGCCTTGGGAAAGAGTTGTTCTGGGTCAGGAAGCACAGAGACAACCTGGTGGGAGCACCAGTGCCAAGGGCACGCTAGAGAGAGAGGAGGTGACAGACGAGTGTGAACAGAAGGAGGCCACAGCTGTGAGGATTTCAGCAGCTTCTCAACCTCTTGCATCCACTGGGAAAGCTGCTACCGATCTTTAGGGACACACCTGGTGCCATGTAAATTGTGCCAGCTTGACTCTGCTGTTCCCAGAGCAGCCCAGCAGTGAAAGGGTCCAGAGAGAGCGCATCAAAAAAGCTCTTGTCAGCTGTGCACTGTGCTGTTTGGAAGATGGGTCTTACTATCCAAGCACCTGCAATATTAAAAAAATAATCTAGGGAAGCAATAAATTTAAAATATCCCCCAAAAGCCTAGAGTTTAACAAATATATGGTCTAGTTCTCCTCTTTTACCGCTTCCTGTGTGACTGCAGTGAGGCCCTTGGAGTTACTCCCAAGCACACTCTCCATCAGGTAGACAGCAAATACAAAGCAACACAAGAAGACAAAGCCATTACACAGTTGAAAATGCTCCTGAACTTACTCTCCGAGCGCACAAAGCCACCTGCTTTCTCACTTGCATCATTGCACTCGTGTTATGGAAAGACTTTGAACTCATGTAGAGTCTGATCCAGAAATCCTACACAGGAAGCTTGGCTGCTCAGCCCTGTCCAATGCTGTATCTCCACAGAGAAGCGTTGGCTGGGAGACCCTTACAAAATGTTGGAGCACGCCCTGGTTATTCTGACAGAAAAGGGACGATGTGTCTCAGGCCAGCTTTTAGCTTCAGTCATTCCTGTCACACTGAGACTGGTTTCAAGTGTAGCCCTCTTTTGAGGAATAGCAAAAATAGCACTTCTTCCTCAGGAACTCTGCTCCCTGTTAGGTACTGTTTTATTAATTGGGTTAAACCTCATTGTAATATTGCCTTTTTTTTCAGAAAGTTGTGGGAAGTCATTTAGCTCCTTTATATATTCAGCTGACTGAAGCTATAGGAGATGCTCTGCAAGACAGACATTAGTCCAGGCTCAAACACAGCCCTTGGTCTGAGCCCTGTGGCCCAGAAGGCTTCTCCAGGCATTGGGGCAGCAAACATGAGGTCTAAAGACTTTCCATAGCTGATGCCTGGATCCTGAGCACCTGCACTGGATCCTGAGCTGTCACACTGAATCTGACCATGGCATTGACAAGCAGACCTTGACCTTTTGTATGAGCAAGGTTGCCTGCACGGTGCCTAATTCCATCCATAAATCCCTGTAGGGCCCACCTCGGGTGACCAGGAGGCAACGTTGCAGGGTGGGACCAGTCACAGGTAGACAGGGTCCCCCCCATTCTGCGTGCCATGGGAGAGGGGGCTGGAGCCCATCCCACGCACAGGTCCCTGGGCAATGCCGGCCTGCAGCATGGCTCTGCAACCAGGGGAGGACAATTCCTTACATCTGTGTAACCCTGTGAAACACATCAGAGCTTACATAGGCATAACTGAGGCACAGTTTGGTCCTCATAATCTTTGTTACTGATGATGACGGTGATGATGATGATGTGTGAGAAGGAAATAGCGCAAGCTTGACCTTCATGTCCCAGGGGGAATTTGCAGAGCTGGCAGATATAAAACCCCGCAGCTTTTCACTTGTGAACTGAGCAAATTTGTTCTGGGAATCATTAATACATAATGCCATTTTGAAGCCAGTTTTTGGAGTGGAATTGCACATTCGACTATCCAAATCTTTCTGTCATCCGCACACAATTCTGCAACAGGGCTGGGACTGAAAGAAGTCAATTGTACTTCAGAAATTACAGGCAGCCAGTTTAAATAAAGAAAAGTATCTGCTATTTGGTGCTTTCCATTCATAATGTGATTCCGCTCTGTTAAAATTCATTAGGTGACCTAGATCCTGAGAACCCATTCCTGCAAATTGCTGAATGCTTCCTGGGAAGTGCTGCGAGCTTTTGACTCTATGTAATGGGACTTGAAAGAGGTCAGCCCTGGCCAACAACTGTCCCTTACGTCTCTTCAAAACGCCATGAGTCTGTTGCCTTTCCTCGAGGTGATGTAGCGACAGCCCTAATGACTCTAAAGGAAAAGGAAAAGTGAACATACCAGACTTGAAGTTAAAACTGAACGAATTCATGACCCCTTGCACAAGCCCAGAGTTAGCTCATGCTCCAAGTAAGTGCTGGACATGAATTGGCAAAGGACTGCAATCCCAGCCAGGTGTAACAACTTAGAGACCAGTCTCAAAGCTTTTACTGATGTGCCTAATCTTAGCACATCTTTACTGTCTAAGCTTTTTCCATCCACTTCCATCGTACTTTCTTTCCAGATGAAGACCTAATAGCAGATAGCAGAGGACCGCAACTCACCCAAATACTCATTCAAATTGGAATTTCACACAGCATTTGCGTTTTTTTGGACACTAACTCTACAAACACTGAAGGGCTTTGATGTGCTTGGAGCACAAGCTCTCCATTCTTGTACTAACCCTCCTTCATTAGAGCGCTGCAGACACATCCGTTCGGCTCGCAGAAAGGAAATCATGTGACATTTTAATTTACCAAGGTTATTGTACTCTCTCAGTACTGAGTCTGAAATTATATGGAGGGAAAAAGCCTGGACTTAGGCTTTGCTATAGATGAACGGTTAAAAACACAAAATTTTGGGAAATGCAAAACTAAGTTTCCAACCGCAAACTAATTTAGCTGTTCATTCTCTGTACTTTGGAGTCTCTTTAAAAAAATGTAATTAATTAGTACTTTGGGCCTTTAGATAATGAAAATAGGAACTGAATACTGTCCCTGTGTCGCCGACTTAATATTCTTCTTATAAGTATAAAGCCAGTGTGGGGTGCGTATAACTCTTCCCTCCCCTTGCAGGTGAGAAGCACAGACTGCCACAGCCTGAGAGCCCCACATTCATCATGTAGGGCACAAAGCTTTAATTTACTCTGTTGTTTTTATGTGGGATCTCTTGCCTTTGCTACTTTGGGTTTGCCCTTCAACTACAACCTGTTTTCAGAAGGTGTGTGAGTGCGTGTTTCTCCTCAAGCCCATGAGCAGTCCCTCTGGACTCTTCCATTATTGAACCATAACTTCCCTGCAAGCTGGGAGATCACATCTACCAGCAGCACGTCCCTGGAGGCTGTCACTTGTTCTGCCTGTATGGTTTGATATAGAAGAGTAATGCTCCATAAAGAAAGTGATTGCAGTCAGTCCATGGAAAGAAGTTCAAAATTAGTATTTCAGCTGTTTTTGCTGTAGCAGTGTTCAGAAAACCACTTACCGTGGGAAAAGTGTTTCTTCTTTTTCTCCACTGTTCCCATAAGTAAAAAAAAGCTTCAAGTATCATATCCCAATTTTAAAACTAATTGCCATCAGGCAGTGACTGAGAATGGACAGTCTCAGCCCAAAAGGGCTTTTTTCAGAAGGTTACAAGACTGTGGAACAATAGAGTTATGATGGAAAATTATTATGGATCTCAACTGAAGTGGTCACTGCTATAAGACTTTGTGAGGCACTATACTTCGAAAGATCAAAGAGCAGAAAACAGAGCTGAAAACGTATTACTGTCTTTTAAAATGGCCTTCTAAGACTTAAACCTGAACATTTAATGCTGGTCTCCAGGAAAAGAAAAGGAAAAAAAGCAACACACAAAATATAATTAAGATAATAAATGAAAGGCCTTTCTTTTCATCATTTCTATAACTACCTTAAATATCTGCTGGAAATGATTATATCAGCACAGGCTGGACTATATTAAAATAATGAAGAGTGAAGTTTTCACTGTGTTCCCATTTAATCATCACCTCACAACTTTACATTTTAATGTCTGACCTTAGGATATCCTCTTCCACTATCACATTAAGAATGTTGAAAGGAAACAGGAAGGGCCACAAGGGCTGTAGTTTCCTCAGAAGAACAGTGGCTATCAGCCTAATGGATTCTGAATTTCTCAGACAAAGAGCAGCAGCGACTCAGCCCACAGTCAGAGTTATCAAATGTTCACACAATATGAGCCTTTCCTCTAATTAACAGAGTTACCTTCAATGAGGACACTACCTTTTTTTGCATTATGTTGCTGGAAGAAAAAAAAATCAGCTGCATGGTGGGACCTATTATACAAATAACCTCATGAAATGCAAAAGACAAAACAAAGTCTATTTAGTTGCTTTAAAAAAATAATAATAAAAAACCACACACAACCAAAAAACTAAAAACAAAACTAGTAAAAAAGTAGGAAAGAAAACCTGCCAAAAGATCAGGAACTGCATTTGACGTGTTGTGTCTCCTCCATGGCTCAAAGCCTAGATTTGAAGTAAAATCCTGAAGTCCTGAAATCCTCAAGCGAATATATGGCATGTTTCTGGATGTCATTTCTGTAGGGAGAAGTTGAACATCGCTGACCTGAGTACAGGTGAAAAGGCAGGGACTGCCTGGTGTTCTGTAGTGAAATTTGTAACATTTCCAGAGGGGCAGGGGGACAGGAATTATAATGAATAAAAACAGGAGACAAATTATTAAATTGAATTCTTTCAGCAAACAGGCTGATGTTAAAACTGTCTGTTCATGCAGGGAATGAACAGGGAGAAAAGGAGGGCTCTTCCTCATACACATCATATAGGGCCAAGTGGCTGGGAAATCTTGAATATTGTCTTAAAGCAGTTCCAAATGGCAGAACTGTGTTTGCTTTGTGCAAGCCTAGATGGAACCTACTATCTAATATTACCTACACAAAATTAGTTTAACATGATTTTCTCAATGACAAATAGAAGAGAATCCACCCTGGAAAAAAAATGTTAGGAGCAATTTCAGTTTCAACAGTCCCTGAGTTTGACTGCTTATGGAAAGTGCAGTGTAAATGAAGCCGAATGTCGGTGAATTTTTGCAGACAGGAGGAGCTCCAGTGTGAACTAGGGACCACAGCCTTCAAGTCCTGTCATTTTTTAAATTGACTTTTCTTTGGTAATATCAGGATGTTTGTACTACATTCATGGGACTCCCTCTGGTGTATAACTTAACACATGAAATTTCTTGCCTTATTCTTTACCACAGAGCCTGTGTAGCCTGGTGCACAGAGGAGCTGCTTTCATGACAGTGCAGAAGATACGTGACTTGTGTTTCTGTTACAAATGGAAACTATGACCCTGGGTCAGATCACGGCCACGGTAGGCAAGGGATTCCTTTATTTGCTAGACAGCAGTTCAGTGCTCCAGTCTGCACAATTTTCATGCTCAGTACTGCAACACTCCTCTAAAAAATGACTGGAAACAATGTACCAGGTGGAAGAAGTCTCCTTCTGGCACTCTCTCCATTGATACAGCCTTTCATGAAGCCATGTTCTTTGCATATCATACAGAAGGAGTGGAGGGTTATTTTAAAAGCATCCACTAAATAAAAAAGGAAGTGCATTTGCTTCTGCTTACTCTGGCATTCAACTATAAATAAACTAACAGCAGAGCAACTACTGGGTTGAAATTTGCCTTCGGTTCACATGCTGGCATGGGATATCAGAAAACTGATATTATTTATGCTCCATATTATGTAAAAGAGTGACCTCCTTTTCCCTCCTTCTGTATTACACACAGTAGACACACATAACAAAGGATGTGCTGCAGGGTGTTTGAAGAAATCACATTTATTTTTATTTTGCTGATTAGCATTTGGTATGAAAGTATTTTTTATCTCAGTAGTTTTAGCTGACTGAAGGCTATTTCAGCTCCCTATTTCATCAAGTGTACCTCTAAGGAGCAATTCACCTCCTCTACTTTAGAAACACTGTTTTATGATAGACCTTCCTTTAGTGGTGCCCTGTCTCTTGCCATTGACCACAGATGGTCTCAACTTAGGTACTGATTCTTTTTTGGCAACTAAAGTGAAATGAGTCTTAATCCTCTGTGTCTTCCCAATTTCACTGCCTAAGCTGTAAAAAAACTTTCTTCCTACATCAATAGTCCATTATGTGACAAAATCCACTGTGCACCTGCAAACATATTGGTCTAAACTCTGACAGCTCAAAACCAATCTTCTCAGAGGTCCTAAGCTACAGCCTGAGGATCACAGCCCCAGAAGGGATCTTGGTACCTAACTCCCACAGACGATGACATCTGACGCCAAGTCCTACCACTTAAGGCAAACTTCTAAGAAGCAACTGTTCTCAATTTTAAAAAAGCAAAACAAGTAGTTTTTATAGTGCCCCAAACATACTATTTCACTCTCCATTTTCTCAAAAGGCCTATCCAATTTTGCTTGAAGCAGTTCAGTCCGACACTGGAAACACGCATTCCAAAAAGGTGATGTTTTAACATAGCTCTAAGTATCTGAAAATGAGCTTTCAGGATGAAAGCACATGTGTAACTTCATCTGGGGGAACTAGTATGCAGTCTTGTAGAAAAAACGAATGGTATAATATTTTATGCTAGACTTTTAATGGCTCTGTAGTCATTCCCACTTGTCTGATATAAATGCAGCACAAATACCATACACTTTTCTTTCGGTTGTTAGAGATAACCATGGAGGGAGAGCTCATTCATAATTTCACTTCATTTTAGTACTTCCTAAGTTTGAAGTCATTCTCAATTCATTAAAAGGAAAACATTCACTTCAGATTTATGATCCCCCTGCCCTTTCTCTCATTCACAGAAGTATTCACATTAAAATCATGCGCGCTCTGTCGTTACATGACTGACGTTCTTTTAACAGGGTGGTAATGTCCTGGTGAGGCCAGCTGCTGAACATAACGGCAAAATTTTCAGAAAAGGCAAGAGAATAGCTCTGTTAAAGAGAGGTGATGTTGCCAAGAAAGGATGAGTGCCTACAGTCTCAGTGGAGAAGCTTTTAAATCCCAGTGTGAACCCCAGCCGCTGCGTCCCTTGGTGATGACCTTGGCCCTGTCATTTCATTTCTAAAACGCCGTTGGTTATTTTTGACCAGTCTCTTGAGGCAGCACGGGATCTGCCAATATAATGACACTGGGTATGTTTGCCACTAATTTTGATTTTCTGCTTTTATTTTTTGGAACAGCGACCCGACTGTTTAGTTCCACTGGGTAAGCCCTGGTCCCTGCCTTGCTGCTACATAAAGAAGTACTATACAGTAATTGCAGCACTAAACAGGACTCCAGCAGCTCTTATCGCTGACAGGGCTGGAGCTGTTTGCAAGGGTCGGAAAATGTTGCAAATGTTTTCTACTCTAACCAACGCAACTCCATTTCGCCACCTATAAAATAAAGTTCACTTCTTTCACGGGGGCATTTGGAGGATTATTAGTTGGTGTCTCTCTGTTCATCACTTTGCAAATGCAAAGCACTATGTAAGTGTTATTATTGAAGGGCTGACATCTGTGAAATACAGCGTGTATTTTGAATTCTAATTTTAAACCAAGGAAAATCAAGTAAGCAAGAACTGACCATGTGTTAAAAACACTTGAAGCCCTCTTTCTTGTAACTGTTTATCTACATTTTAAAACCTATGTTTACATCGTAATAACAGCTGTGTTTAAAGGCGACATGACAGAGCAGACTAATTTGTAAAGCTAAACTTGATTTTGAAGGAAAAAAAGCTAATGTTTGAAAAAACACTTCAAAAGAAGACAAAAATGATTAAAATAGACATAACCATTTGTTTAAACTATGACTTTCTCAAGAAAAACCAGGCTAATGTAAACTGGTCTATGCATAGTCCAAGCAGCTGTTCTGTGTAGCTGTTACACAAACCCCTGGTTTCAGGGAGGGATAAAATTAAGATAAAACAGGTCATTCTCAATGAAGAAGCCAAAGTAAGGACTGGATTACAAAACAATTGTGCATACACAGGTGAGATTTGTCCCAGCGTGCCAGAAGAAAGCGGGCCAACTTTTTTTTACCTACTTGCCTTCAACTGGGTTTTAGCCATGTGTATCATTAAAGTGTTTGGTGTATTTATTTTTGTCCACGCCTTCAGCAAACCCAGAGCCAGCACTGGCTGAGGTTAAATGAAATTAGTCTATTTCCTACTGTAGACAAAGACTTTCTCAGGGGTTTTACGGAATTTCTTTCTAGGTTATTGAAATGCTACTGAAGTAAATGAGATCTATATATTTCATGGCAACTACCAGGAGAGATTTTCTGTCTTTGGTCAAGGCAGTGAGAAACATTTTAATCACCTGTATCATCATCATGCTATTTCTGAGAACAAATGCTTTGTAAAGAGGAAAACATTGTCACATGCCCAAGCACTAGTCATACAGCCTTTAATCTATCTTTGAAATCTCATTTGAAACCCTATTCATAAAATGTTTTCTATTTACTTGATTCATCTGAGGCTTGTAAACTGTGTTATCTTCGCAGAAAAGAGCTGAACTGAGTGAGTCAGGGTGGTGATATCATGGTGGTGAGATGACTCAAGTGGGTCCTAAGTCAGCTTTAGAGTCTTTTGAAAATCAGAAGTAAAAGCTGGCAGCAGAGAACAAAGTGCACAACAAACCAGTGGTGGGGTAGAGAGCAGAAAAATGGGGGTTCATGCAAACTTGCTCCACTGAGGAGAACAGGTTTATTTGTTTCTGGGTCCAGACTCAGATAGTAACTACAATAACCCAGGCTGGACAGGATGGACACAAGTACCCATAGTCTCACCCAGCTTAAGGTTTTGATCTTGAGTGCTCATGAGTTATTGTCAGCCCCCATTTAAGAGGAACAGAGGTCTCTCAAGTGAGGTTCCCCTGCAGTAGGCCTGGGACAGCATTTACTCAGGATAGCAGCTGGCAAATCTGTGAGGGCCTCAGACCTTCAGTCCTTCTCTGAAAGTCAGAAGACAAGGAGGTGTGATCAAAGTGCAGGTCTCTGTGTTGCTCAGGGTGCTTGTGGGAAGGAAAAGCAGCTAAAGCCTTCACATCAGTGGGGTTTTCCTCCTAAAGGACATTGCCAAATAGATGTTTCTTTCTAATTCTGTCTGTCTTCCAGGATCCAGCTGAAAATGTGAATCTTTTCTTTGCAGATCGGTCTTTCCAAGAGATGCTTAGTAGCAAGGAAAAGGACTCTGAAACAGGTAGGTGGTATGTTGAGTCTCTCAGCTTGTCTTTTTGTACAAGATATATCTCAGGACACAACAGTAAACTACCTGAATATACTACCTTGCTCCTAAACTCACTTTTTCAGTGGGAAACTGGGATATACTTCCAGGAGCAGGGAGGTAGTATTTCTTTACTGCCCCATTAGGCTTCATCCTCAACTCTGGACATGGTTGATGGTCAGTTCTTGCCACTGCATAACACTCAGGAGACCCTCTGGTCTGTCCTGGCCAGTGACCACAGATGTCTAACATGCAATCTCATTGCCAGCTCGGCCTACACCCCTGGCAACTCCTCTCCTCAGTAGGAGCTAGGTTGTTGAGAAATTTTCCAATGGTTTTGACAATTCAAATCCAAACGCAAGGGGAACGAGAAGGAAGTTCTGGGGTGGCTGGATGTAAAGCTCACTGTGGCCACAGAAAGCTGGTTTGGCCATGCTCAGCAGTACTGCTCAGGGATATTTGCACCTGAATGCTTGACTGTTTCCTTCGTATGGCCTTGTCAACTTAGATTTGAGCCACCACTGGCTAGAACTTGGCTCCCAGGGAGGCGAGAAGGTGGGAGACGGGAAGCAGCGCGTATTCAAAATGGAGCTTGCAGGCTGAGGCTGGTAAAGAGGCAAGCTCACCAAGAAACAGTGAATTGCCTGGAAGCATCTTTCACGCTAGCATCCAAATATGCTTGTTTCCTGAGTTTTAATTTTAGTAACAATCAACACTCAGGCATCAGTGCTTGCCTTAAAACTTTCTTTCCTGAGAGCTGGCTGCTCACATAACCCGGCATGTTCAGTGGCTCCTTGCCCTTCTCTGTCACGGGGCTTCAGCTACATTATGGGAGAGGGGTCTACCTTGACAGATCTTGAGATGGGTTCAACTCACCAGGTAACAAAGCTGTTAAAAACCTCCGGTAGGCACAAGTGCATACGAAGGTCTGATCTAGCAGTGTCCTCTACCCACTTGGATGCAAAGGCAACATTGGCTGCCTGCTCCACTTTCCCATCTTTGGTGGCACATGATGATTAAAAGGGACATTATAGTTTTTCGTGTACCCTGGAGCTAACTATGGCGTTGCAAATGTATTGGAAAATGGCAGCTGGAACAGATTCGCACTGTCAAAGCAGTACAGAGGAGCACAGTGTAAGCCTAAAGCTTATATCTGCAGGCAGGTACTATTTTTTCATGACATGTTTCCACAGCACTTAGCTCCACTCCTCCAAGTATCTAGGAAGTCCCATGGTGTAAATAATGCTAGCAGGCTATGGGCACGCGGAAATGAGGAACATTTTCCCCCACCAGAGAGTCTGTTGTAGCTCAGTGTAATCTGCTTCTGAGGGAGACTGGGGCTATTTTTAAGACAAAATGGTGTTTTTCTTGGTCTTGTGTTCCAGCTAAAGACACTGTAATGGAAAGGTGATAGATTATATACTCAGTTAATGGACATCCCACTGCAAAGCTTCCAGCAAGTTTAGTCTTTGTATAGAATACCAAGGGAAATGTTTTCTAAATTCCAGTTGTATTTATTTACTGCTGGATCAAGAAGAGAACTGTATTGTATTATTAACTAGTTCTCTGGATGCTTATTTTCCCACGGAATGAAAATGACACATTTAATTTATATTGTTTATTTTAAATTTAAAATAATTTATAAAGCTAGACCTGCAGTTTGAGCTACCCAATCATAGTTCCTTATTTCAGTGCAGCATTTGAGTGGGCAAGTGCTGAAAGAATACTTTCTCTCTATATATGTATGATTATACATATGTATGGATATAAATCTGAACAGATACCTGACTATAACACTAATTTCAGCATACCATGGGCAGTTTAATCCATAGTGTAAAAGTCTCCTTCTGGCTGCACAAATATATATCTACATTTATTTCAATGGCTAACTGAGTTTATACATACAAATGTGACATATTTTTCTTTGGGTTAGGTGAACCTATATGAATACCTGGCTTGCGCTATTTCATTTTTTATGTGAATTTTTAAGACTGAGAAGAGCCTTCTCAGCATGAGAAGTGATCTCATTTGACTTTAGATCTGACCCCAAATAGGAAATAGAATACTTGTGGCCTGATACTTAATGCAGTGTGTCTCATTTTCCAGGTGCATACATCTGGTCTTTAATGGCCATTTTATCAGGACTGCATCATTTCATCTTGGTCCTTTCACCACAAATATTTGATTGTAATAAGATCTGACCATGGGATGTGTCATCTGTAGTAGTGAATATATAGAGTGGCTTGGGTTTACTATTTCTGTCTTCAAGGCATCCCATGTGCTGTTAGGGTTGACAATTTTTTCATGGCAAAACATTGCTGACAAGATATTGTGCAATGAGATTTGCATGACCAAATATCCTGTGAGTAGTCGGGTGGTTAGGATAGGAAACAGAGAGTCAGAATAGCCTGGCTCTGTTCCCACTTCACATACTGACTCACTGCCTGACCCTGGGGCAAATCGCTTAGGCTGGAATTTCCAAGGGGGCTGAAATGCACAGCTCCCAGGGAAAATCAGGCAAAGCTGGGTGCCTGACTCCTTTCCAGCTCTGGGAAAACCTCACGTCTCAACAGTTCCGCATCTCAGTTTGCCCACGTTAATCCAAGGTTTATAAAGCTATTTGAGTCCTCTGGCAGTAATTGTTTATTAAAGAAATTATAATCATGGCATAAATACACAGTCTTTAGCAACACATGATATTTGGTAGCTAAATGGAGATGAAAAAATCATCTCCTTTGCTCCTTAAGAAATGCAGTGTATTTTCTTTCTCCTCTCCTCTCCTCTCCTCTCCTCTCCTCTCCTCTCCTCTCCTCTCCTTAAGAGGATGAGTTTAAAAGACTTAGGGATGGTCAAACCTGTGCTTCCAAATGTAAGTTACCTACAAACCATCAGACATAGGGCATCCCTGGCAGCAGCAGCTCTTGGTCCTGTGGCAGCTCATCCATATAGGCTTGAGGAGGCATGGCTTCTTCTCTGCTATTCCATCACTAGACTCAGTCTGGGATCCAACACTCCTCTTCCCCACTTCATCAAACCATGACCAAGAACACACACAGGACTTTGCATCCTCCACCCTGTAGCCTCGCTGTTCACCCAGTCAGACATCTCAGTCTACATCTTTCCATCGCCTCCCACCTTGCACTCTTCTTTCTTATTGCCCTGGCCTGCTTTTATGTCCTACCAGGAGATGTGGATGCTGGCACTGGCGGGGCTTTTACAGCAGCCACTCAGGCAATAAGGTATTGCTAATCCAGTGCTGGATGCACAACAACCAGAGCGTGAATACCTTCATGCCAGAACTTAGGAAATTATCTCCACCTACACTGCTGGAAGCTGCCTGCAGACCTCATTTCAAAGCAGCTTGCACATCACCAGGGAACCATGATGTGAGGAGGTCCCTGGTAAGCCACTGGGTTTGAGCGGTGACAATGCTACAGAACAGATTTTTTTTTCTCTTAAAAAGCAAACAAAACATATTAATATGGGGCACTTTTACACACAGGGCAAATTTCAACTGATATTTTGGTTTCAAAATAGCAAAGGAGAAAAGGAAACTTTTTGGATTGAAGTGAAACCCCGTGTTTTAAAAATTCTATTCACAGAGAAGCACTGGGTTTGAGAAGGCCAAGTTTTTTATATTGTTTATATTTCTAAAATTCTATTGAAAAGTGGGGAAATGCTCCCAAGAATGGCCATTGTCTAATTGAAAACTGTGATTGCAATGAAACCTTCCCATAATCAGCCAGTTTCAGCGGAAAATGTATGATGGGCTCAGCTGATTTGGCACTGAGCTTGGGTCCTGTTTAATTTGGGAAAATTATTTAAAAAGAACAAAACTAACAGGGACCCAAATCTTCTGTGAAGGCAGTGTAGTTACTCCAGTTCACGCCAGCACTGGGGTAAAGAGCCGGGCTGGGAGCTTGCCTTCCTACGGTATCTGGTGGTATTTTAGATCCTTAAGATGTCTTTCCTAGTCTCTAGCTGTGATTCTGCAAAGACACAGGTCTGGTTCAAGTCCTCTGCCACAGCTGCAAGCCCTGTGCTGATGTGTGGATACCACGGTGGGTCTAAGAGGGCACCAGACATCATGTTTATGCCCACAGCCACTTGTTCCCCCACGGTGAGTTTCCTATCCTAGAGTCTTGCCTGGCTAGAGAGCAACGTGGAAAGGTGTCAAAGTCTTCTCATCAGTGGCTGGGAGACTAAGTGGGGAGACTGAGTGTCTTTGCATACAGGACATTGTTCAGCTTTTGAGAGAGACACAAAGAGAAAGGAAAGGTAGACTTTAAGGTGAAGAGCAAAACAAATGGGAACAAGGAAGGCTGGCTCAGCACTGACTGCCCTCCGCATGAAGCCAGGCAGGAGCACAGAAGGGGAGGAGGAACAGTGTGTGTGTAGGGGCAGGGGGGCTGGGAGAATTTGGCACTGAAATAAGTTTTAGCTCACATACAGTGAATTTTGTTTTATCACTAGTAGCCAGGGTCATGGAGGCTCAGAGGAAACTGTCCCATTCCAATGTTTGATACTGGATATATTTGGCCGGCTGCTACTTCCAGATGTGAGTTAATGCAGTTTGTATATTTGTCTGATAACTTAGTTTGGCCCCAATCTTTGCTTTCACTTACAAACCAGGAGTACAACCCAACCACCTTTCTGTCTCCCCAACTGCTGACCTGTGCGCTGCTCAACAGTCTTCCAGTACATGCTGAAGCAGCTTAGAGCCATTTGTGCCAATGCTTGGTATTTCCAGGGGGCTGCTACCGCACCTGGATCATGGAGATGCCAAAATGCCTTCAGACTCATCCCTTTTATCATGACACTTGCACCGAGATGGCAGCAAGCAACATACCTCCCCCTCCCAACACCGCTCCGGCAACTCCTCCACCCGTTCTCCTGTGCCAGCTACGTCTGTTTCAGTGCAAGCTTTGAGTAACAGAGCAGCACAGATTTGCCTTAGATCAAAGATGATCTGGCCTCATCTCAAAGGTTATTTTCTTTTTTTAATCTCCCCTTTATCTGGTTACCCTGCCCAGCAGCTTTACAAGGCTCGTGAACTCATGACCAAAGAGAAGTTGAGGCTCACTCACATCCCCCTTGTTAGTGCGCCGTCTGTACCGCTTGCCATCCAACAGCTCACTCCTTTGGCTTTGAAGAAGACTCAGCTCAACCAGTATGAGGGAGGTGACTGGGACGATAAATTATTAGCGCTGCAGCTGTGAGGCAAAGAAGTTGAGAGAACAGTTGGGAGTACAAAGAAAGAAGGGGGAGACCGGGTGTACTCTCCAGATAAGATTAATCCAGAATTCTACAAATTCTACAAATCTCTTGATGCAGGGAACTCAACTCCTCCAGCAAAGATTTGATGAAGAGGGAAGCATTCTTTCTAGTGGAAGATAAATATACACGTGTTTGCCGCTACTATATTTGCTTGTTTGCAAAGCACTGTGGCCTTCTCCAGAAATCATTTGGTGTCTACAAGTAACAAAAAAAAACGGTTGTCACAAGTTATAGCAGTCTTTGTAGAACAGCTTTTAAGACAGCATTTTTGTGACAGAGATAAAAACAAGCAAATTAGGAAATGGGGCAACTTTATGACATTCAAGGTCTTGCAAACCTTTCAGTGTGTGTTGGGAATGTGTTGCACTGTTGACAACTTTCACAAATGTTTTTTCCTCAAAATTTTATCTTGCATTTTATAAGCGTCTCAGTTCATGTATTTGTTTAAATCTGTTGTGTTTATTAAAGGAAAGAGGAGCTTATGGCTGCTTTTTAATATTTGAGTCACAGTTACATGACAAGAACCTCAGTATAGCTGGTTCTCTCCATACACCCTTTTTTTTTTGTGTTTGTGTGTGTGTGCGCATTTATTTTATGTTTCTGTTTATACAGGGAAAATATAGGAAATCCATATGTCACCAGCATGCCTTATATAAACATATGTAGGATCAAATGTAACCTCTCCTTTCCCTGGTACGTCTGTACTCCCACACTCTGCGACAGACGTTTTCTCTCAAGTCATTTTTGCCTCCCCGCAGCCTTTCTTCAGCAAAATCGGAACCCAGGCGGGCAGGACCTGCAGGTTCAGACCTGCGACGGAGGGTGGTATTTGAAACGTGGTTTTTAAAACGGGGTTCTTCACTTTCCAGTAAAACGTCCCGCTGTTACTGGTTTGCCCACCCCCCTCCCAGCGCACCGGGCTGGGACCCCCGCTCAAGTTCCCCGGGACGGCAGAGCAAACGAGCGCCATTTCTGCCGGATTTAGCTCCGGAGAAGGGTTTTACCGAAGGAGGCCGACGGTTTCCTACCCCAAAATCATCGTCTCAGCTCGCAGGTGCCCCTCGGAGCCCCCCCGCTCCCCGGCAGCCCGGCTCCCCCCGCCGCGGCGGGCCGCTAGAGGGGGAGCGGCACCGGCCCTCGGCGCGGAGGCGGCAGCGCAGGGGGTGCGGAGGGGGGGGTCCCGACTGCTGCCCTGGGGTGAGGTGCCGTGCCAGGCACAGCCCTCCCCGCGCCCCGGCCCCCCCGGCTGGGGGTGTCACTGCCCGCCCTCCCGGCGGGGCCGGCCCCGGGGGGCTCCGCCTTGGTCCCCAGGTGACCCCCCACCTCCCCCCGACGGCTGCCGCTGGGTGAACTCGGCCTCCCACCGCCGGGGGGGCTGCGGTGTGAGGTCCCGGCTCATGGTGGGGAGGCTCCTGGAGACATAAACAAGATGCTGGGAAGGTGAGGGCTGGCCGCGGGCTGCCCCCTGCCTCCCACGGGAGCCCCCCGCCCCACTCTGGGGGGAGCCCAGCCGCTCAGCTCCCCCCCACGCTTGGCCAGTTTTGGTCACCAATAAGTCAGATGGACAGGCTTTCATGGTTCTCTCAGGTGAAATGAAATCCCAGCTCCCCACCCACTCATCGAGAAAAGCATTTTTATTGAACGCTCTGCCACGTTAGTCTGAAGACACTAACAGCCCTGTAAAAAGAAGTCCCTATATATCACCCAGTCAAGTAGTCTAAACAACTGTGCTGGAAGTTTTCCAGCCTTGCCCAGTCGATGACCACAGACTGATTTGGAAAGCAATCATTAGCAGTGGCAGTCACGTAACCCTGCCTTTCTGCTGGCCTCCTCCTCGGGAGCTCTTAGGGAGACACACACATGCCTGTGGCGGTGATGCGGATGCTGCGAGGAGGTTAAGTGCGTATTTAGTATGTGATTATCACACTTGGACAACCTGTGACACAAGGCAGAGGATGGGGTTTTATGGCTTCTACGGGTCACAGCCGCGTCACAGTCCTCGAAGATTTCTACAGCTCTTAGGAGAACACACTCAGACGATTAATAAGTATCAAGTTTATAAGTTATCAGCTATAAATAAGCTTCTTCCATGTATGTCTTCCAGTGTCTCTTAGGAGACACTCCAAGCACTCTCCAGAACCAGTACATTCCTAGATGAGACTACAATGTTTAGGATATTGGATACAAGAGAGGAATCTGATGCCCCATCTTTCCAATAACATGCAGTGACTATTTGTCATAATAATAGACCAGTTAATTCATTAAATATGTTGTTTAAAACAGTGCAGCGAATAAATGGATGGCATTTATTGTTCTATGGGTAGGACTTAGATTGCAAGAGAAGAATTACAACAGCAAAGACCTAGGCCTGTGTCTCAGTTTCCTTATCGCTACATAGGGGATAAATCTGCAATACTCATCTTCTTAACAGATTTATGTTAACAGACAAAATGTAGGAATTTGGAAAACACATTTGTATTTTCAGAAAGTGATAAAAATGTATGATGTAATGTATTCTAAAAAATCTTCTGTAAAACAATATAGTAATGTACCTAATTTGAGCTGACAAGTTTTGCATAGGTTGTCATATTTCATCAGCGTGTATCATCTATTCTGAAATGTAAAGTGGCATAAACAGCAACTTACTCCTAACTGGTATCATATAGATATTGGAAGTAATAATACGTTTAGATTTCATTGGGTTTACAAGGCATTTAGCGGTGATAAGAACAAAGAAACTATAAAGTTGCAGGGTGAAATTATAGTGTCTGATGGGTCTGTTCATAGCAAAGCTTTCATTTTTGGAAACTATCCTGCATATACATTATACCTTAATGATTATTTGTGTCTGGGTATTCAGATCTGAAAATTACAATAATGGTGTCTTATGTTCTTTTTTTCTTTTTTTTTCCTCCAGGATTAACAGGGGTGTGTTTGAATGCGTGTGTGCAGATGTGCACATGTGCACGTGTATGTGAGCCAGTAACATCAAGATGGTGTCTGAAGCTTCTAGTAAGGAGGACAAGTTCAATAGATGAGCTTTACATTTTGCTATGATTTCTCATATGATCTTTCTTATCTTAGGCAGATGTAATTAACTGGCCTCTGCCGTTTCTAGTTCCCATGAAAATTAGTCCTTTCATGTACACATTCTGTCTCTGCTCATGCATTTTGAAATGAAATGCTGAGAATCACACAAATGTATCAAAGAACTGGAAGTACCCCTCATTTGGACCAATACAGAATCATAGGGTAGTTTGGGTTGGAAGGGAACTTTAAAGATCATCTAGTCCAACCTCCCCTGCAATGAGCAGGGACATCTTCAGCTATATCAGGTTGCTCAGAGCCCCGTCCAACCTGAACTTGAATGTTTCCAGGGACGGGGCATCTACTGCCTCCCTGGGCAACCTGTTCCAGTGTTTCACTACCCTCATTGTAAAAAAATTCTTCCTTATTTGTAGTCTAAATCTACTCTTTCAGTTTAAAGCCATTACCCCTTGTCCTACTGCAACAGGCCCTGCTAAAAAGTTTGTCCCCATCTTTCCTGTAGGCCCCCTTTACTTAGAGGCCGCAATGTCTGCCCGCAGCCCTGTCTTCTCCAAGCTGAACAACCCTAATTCCTTCAGCCTGTCCTTATAGGAGAGGTGTTCCATCCCTCTGATGATTTTTTTTGCCCTGCATGCATCTGATAGTCTTGATTTCAGCACCCTTTTTTTGAAATAAAATTTTTTATGTTACATAGCCCTATATCAGAACAATATGTACTGAAATTCAACAACCTTAACTTGTAGCAGACTCACTTCATCCCATATAAAGTAAAGATAACAGAGACCTCCCTGTTTCCTACTGCGTGGCTGCAAATGCTGTATCCAGTATTTCTCTACCCTCTCTAGACCGTATGTCTAGACAGGCACAGCAGAAAATCCCTTTTTGAATGTATTGGACACCACTTGGTGTGGCTGCTGCAAAATGAAATTTGCCCAAAATTGCTCAGTGTAATCAATATCTGGACACTCCACTGTGTATGTTACGGGATTGTCACAAAGCCTCTGATTTCATCACCCAACAATGAATGTGGTTACAGCAAGAAATCTTAATACCCAATAAAATTATTTTACAGACATGAAAAAGCTCTCTTCCCCCTGGCATTGAGGAATTTGTGGGTAGGGCTTTGCAGACTTGCAATATTTAAATGAAGCTTATAGACAAAACAACAAGATATGTTAAACACTTCTCATAACATGGTCAAAAACCACATGGCTCCTCTTAAAGGCAATCATGGAATTTAAACAGCAAAATAAGGTGCTGGATTAAATACAGAGTCATAGGGGGATACCTCATTATATATAATTACTTGTAACACACCTGAATACTTTTAACACAGAATCTCATAACGTTAAATAGTTGCATTTGTCCAAACAACAGCATAGATTAGCAAACAGATTAGGGTATTTACTCAGTTTTAAAACAAAGCATTCTCTGAAGTCAGTGAAGTAATTACTGTCTCCTTTTATGCCACCCTGTTTTTCATGAAATCGTGGAGCTGTGATCTAGAGCAGCAGAATTTTACCTGAAATAAAACATTAGTATTTGGACCATGGTTGTTTTCTGAAAGTATTAATTGTGGTTTTCATGTTTGCGCTTTTGTTTTTCTTTCTTTATTGGCATTTTTTCTTACAACTTTGGTAAAGCCATCTCTAACAAGTTAAATGACCCGATAGAACTGAACCCAGGATCAGAACTTCCCTAACAAACTCCAGTTGGTGACTTCATGGTAATTTGTAAGGAGCTGTAGCATGACTGATAGGAAGCTCCCTCCATGCACCTGCACACATGGGTCTGCCTGTGAACATGGGAGCAGAGCTGTCCCCTCTGCCTACTTCTCCTGGTGAGCCCGAAGCTCTGTCCTTCCAATTGAAGGACAACTCAGTAAACTGCATTTACCAACTCAGGAAACTGCATTTTACAATTATTTTTTTGCCTTAAGAGGAAGTGGAATAGCAGCTACAGGTATCCTGGCCATATCTATGAGAACATTAGAAGTAAAAGAAATTATCTTCAGGAAGATGACATGTATTGTCCTCAGGATGATTTCTGCAAATCAGGAAAAGGATTCTCCAGCTGGGTCTCTGCTGGAGCTTAGCTGCTAAGGCTCTACTGGGAAGTCTCTATAGCCCACTCTAGTCCTAGTATAACACTCCACTTATTTAAAGGGCTTCTCAGCTGTTCAGCCTCTCAATGCTCCTGAGACATGGGGAGTTCTGCAGCGTTACTCACGCAGTGCCATTTGAGGGACAGGCGGGAAGGAGGACAACCTACCCAAGACCCACAGCCAGCCCGTGGCAGACCCCAAAGTAGATCTGCTCCCAGTTTCTTCTTGCTCTTCCAGACCTTTCTTTTTTTTGGCACACCCCCAAACTCATCCTGCGGTTCATGAACCTTAACAAACCTTTCAATGAAGCTTGTCTGGGTTTTGGATTGGTAAAGAAATCTGAAACCAAGGCAAGGCTTTGTGTTGGTGTGTTCTGCGCTGCGAAAATTTCACATGCCTGCTTTTCACCCCACTTGTTCACCCATAATAGCACGGCAGAGCGGGCCAGGAATCTACAGGTTTTACTGAATGGCCCAGTTTATAAGAAGAAGGTGGTGAGAGTAGCGGGTATGGAAAACGGGTTTTCAAGAGCTTATGAAAGTTACCACTTCCTTTGGGAATCCACATCCCTTGCAAAATCTATTCCTATTCTCACCCATGCAATCCCTTTGTTTTTACTGCAGTGGTCCTGTGTATCTAAGAATTTGGCACTATGTATTTGTTAACAGACTCTTCATGCGTAGTTTGAATTGCTCATAAAATCCTGTTTTCTGCAACCTGTACGGAGAAATACAAAGTAACTAGGTTAACTGAAATCAAAGGGAAGCAATTTTAAGTCTTTCATAAAATTTTAAACAAGAAAGGATAAAGGGCTCAAACAATAGTGGTTTTAATATGTCTGTGTAGTGCACTTTTAGAAACAGCTTGCAAGTCAGCCGTGAAAATGTGCAGTCTGAAACATGCTTTCTGCTTGCACTGAGGCAACCAGCCTGCTAATCTTCATCCCAAATGTAGACATATACCTTAAAAAATACACAACCTGTGCAAACTCTTACTCAGCACAGTAGTCCTTATTTGTTCCCCTGAGGCTTTTTACTGCTACCACTAGCCTAGAGACTATTAGATTAGTGACAGCTGAGTTAGACCTGCGCATGAGATCCGGCCCTACGCTGTTGTTCTGGGGAGCAAGAGGGTACAAGAAGCTCTTTTACTTTGCCTTTGTAGCCTGTTTGTGTTGTGTTTTAAGGAACAAAGCTCACCGTCAAACCGCCATTTAAAATTTCATTGTGTCTACCAAGCTGTGCTAAAATGGAAGGTAAGTAATCTGCCCCAGCCCCAGTGTTGCTGTATTTTTCATTTTCTCAGCGCAGCCAAGGTGGTAGGCAGACATCTGCTTTCAGATCCAATTGTGCTGACCAAAGAATCCACCATCTCTGGCTGCTTCACACTTCCCACCATCTGTTCAGCACTCCCCAGTTCTGCCAGCGGAAGGACTTGCGGGAGAGTTTAGGCAACCCACGGCAGATAACGGCTGCTGGGAGGGCTCAGGACACTTCCAGCTGCCATCTCACTTGGAGGAGACTCTTTGTATCCCTCTGCTTATCTCTTTTTTTAGTTCTATTGGTTAGTCTTAAAAAAAAAAAAACCCAAACACTGCTACCACAACTTTATAGACAGGTAGGTAGGTAGGCAGAATAGATATAGATAGATAGATAGATAGATAGATAGATAGATAGATAGATAGATAGATAGATAATGGCTTTTATCCTGTAAAGGCGCAGTCTTAAACCAAAAGTTACCCCACACTTATGCAAGCAATCACATCTCCTCACGCTGTGGACTTTTCTCTTAATCTGTTAAAGACCCCAGAACAGGTTGGGATGCAGAAACCTTTCTGTCTAAGGAAGCTTGGCCATTTTCTTCATCTCTGTCTTTCAATTTGCCAAAGAATTCATTTTCCATTACTTGTCCAGAATGCAGCAAAGGCAATAGAGAGAAATGTTTTACCATTAAAGGGGGTCAAAGTAATGGCTGGAGATGCACACAGTTTAGGTGTGTTGTGATGATTCTGGCATGAAACCCACTGACCAGACCACTCCTTTTGTCCTGTTTTCATTCTTCTCAACATATGTCGTGCATGGTTCACACATTTTGTTTCAAGTTTCCTGCTCCTTTCCTTTATCTCCTTCCTTGCATGAACACAGTCGTTATGAGACGATATTTACCATCCATTCCTTGCACTTCCAAGGTAAACACATCAGGAACAACTTTCAAAGGCATACAACATGAAACACTATACTAGAAAGTTTACTTTACTCAAAATTGTCTGTTGATAATTTTACTCTTTTGAGATCTTTCTTTGACCGACCGTTTTTGACGGGCACCTTCCAGAAGCTCTGCACTGAACATTCTGCTGCATAAAATGAAACCCATAATCAGCAGCACGAGAACATCCCAGCAGCCTGGAAAAGCAAAGATTTTTTTTCTTAAATCTTACCAACTTTTTGACTCCAGAGCGATATTTTTATTTTCTAAGGATATCTGTAATGCCGATAACAATTTAGCTCCAAGCATTCAGTCAGTGCACAAACCCCACTCTTGCCAGTGAAAAGACATCTGAAACAACATTTTCTGCAAGCGGATAATTAATGCAGTGTTATTACAAGGCTTGTTCAGAAATGCTTGCATTAACCACAAGAAATTTTAAGTGTGTTTCTTTTTTTCTTAGAAAAGATAAAGCTCACTCATAAATTGACACAGAGATTATGATTCCCAATTCTGTATTTTTGTTTTAATTATGATTTTAATGTGATTTTTATGAATCACAATATCAGAGCTGACTGTAATGGGTAGGGACATAGAGGATTGTCTAAACCCTCGTAAGTGTGCTGAAAGTTTCTTTTGTCTAACACACCAGCTAACTTCTTGATTAGATAAAGACCTAAGAAAACTCCTCTGGTGGAGAAGATGGCAATCAAATGTGGAAATCTTCACTGTATAGAGCACCCTGGGGTTTGTTAAATATCTGCAGATCTGCTTGTTGTAAGTGACAATGTTTATTCTTGCAAGTGAATTCCAAGATAGCCTGGCTTCCTTGGGGTTTAATGTCAGCCTTTTTTTGTTTCTCTGATTAGTTGGAAACTGTAGCAGGTCACCCCGGCCCTTTGAAGAATGAAGGGTCTCATTCCAGGGTGAGGCCCAACGAATTTGTGAATGAATGAAAAGTTAATTGAGGAAAAGGGTAGAGCATACTTCAGTCATAGTTAATTTAAGCAAAGCTGATAAGTTAGTAAATAGAAACACCAGTGTATTCTTTCAAGTAGAATTTTTGTGCTTACTGATATCTTAGGTGCTGTTTCTCTGGCCCTTTTAAAGATTGGTGCTTGTCGTAGACACTTTATTATCTAATCTTCTGCCCAAGGAGAGATTCTGTAGTGTTGAGTAATTACAAATAGATTGAGCTCTGCTGGAAAGTGTGTTTACAAAAATAAAAGGAAAGCTTATGCCCTAAACGTTGTGATTTTTTTTTACTTTATCTTCTTTAAAAAATAATTTTATTTCTTTTACTAATAAAAATTGTGGAAAATAACATGAATGTGATATGTCATCATTTTTTAGGAAGGTGAATGAAAATGTGGAATCCTTCTGCATTTTCATTGTGCTTGAAATGTCTTTTGTAACCACTTCAGGATTATGGCAAAACACAAAAATGTAATAACAGCTTAATAAAAGCCATCTATTCAATTTAAAACTATTACGTTAAAGCTAAAAACAAAGTGGAGAAAACTCATATGCAAGCAAATGAAAGACACTTTTTCTTCATGTGTAGAGAAGTGGGAGAGAAAGCTGCGTTTTGCTAGACGAAAGCTGCTTAGGGAAAAGGCGTAACTGTGAGCTATGCAATGAAGAAGGGAGATGGGTGAAAAAAAGCAAGGGCCACAGACAGCAGCTTTTAAAGCCTTTATGGCAACATTTTTTATGAGCCAGAGAAGCCACAGCAAACAGCTGGAGATGGAATCAAACATTTCTTCAATTTTAAATATGCTTTGGACTTAGACAGAACTTGCCACCCACACATCTTGGAGCACCCTGCCATCACTAATGAATTTAGTCTCCTACAGTACTTGGAGGCGAGTGTTATCCTAGCTTGGTAGATAAGGAAAACGGAGTAGGAAAAGGTTAAAAGATTTGCCATACATCATGCAAGAAGACTGCAAAGACTTGAAAATAAGATAGTCTTGCTAAAGGCAGGATGACTTGGGGCTGTTGCGTGGTTGTCCTGGAAAACCTGAGGGGTAAATACGCTTCAGCGCAGCCATAGACACCACAAGCTAAGGACTGGATGGTGTTCACTCAGTGCTCCAGACCAGGCTTCAGGAGGGCTGAGATCCCATCTTCACACCCAGTGTGTGGGTGGCTCTGGGACAAGTAGGTGGAAAGGTGAGAACTAGATTTCATGGGTGAACGGAGAAGGAATAATAAACAGAATGGGTAATTGGAAAGGTCCCACCAGACCAGGTTGCTCAAAGCCCCATTCAGCCTGGCCTTGAATGCTTCCAGGGATGGGGCATCCACAACTTCCCTGGGCAACCTGTTCCAGTGTCTCACCACCCTCACAGTAGAGAATTTCTTCCTAATGTCTAATCTAAATCTCCCCTCTTTCAGTTTAAATCCATTGCCCCCATCCTATTCTTCCACTCCCTGATAAAGAGCCCATCCCCACCCCTCCTGTGGGCCCCCTTCAGGTACTGGAAGGCCGCTATAAGGTCTCCCTGGAGACTTCTCCAGGATGAACAATCCCAACTCTCTCGGCCTGTCTCCCAGTGAGTATCTCTCACCAGTCAACTGAAAATAAGTAAATGCTTCTAGAGAAGGGGACCAGAATATGGTGTTCTTCTGTCTCAAGCCCATCAGACTTTTATACCTTCACCTTCCTCTGCTGTGGCCACAAATGGCTTTTGTAAGAAGCCTGGTCCAGCAGGCATGTGGTAGGTGTGTGCCAGCCGAGCAGAGCCCTCCTGGGGAGCAGCTGCTTTAATTTACCTTTTGTCCATGTGGCTGGGACCCCGCATGACTCCACAGATGTCAGTGTGGAGGGATGTGACCACAGCCTGAACCAGGCACTGGTTGGGTAGCCTGCAGCAGGAGCAGCCCTGCTGCCTCCCCTTCCCCACACCCTCCCTTTGGCCCCCAGTGGCTCAAAACGAGAAATTCAGGAAACCCAGATCCTGGGAGCGGAACACAAAGCACATGGAGGAAAGATGCTGCGCTTGTGTCTGCCACTGCCTTCTGCAGTGCTCTTGAAAACAGGGAATCTTTAGGGGCTTTATTGTATTCTCCTCTCCTTTTAAAGGTTTAGTCCTTATTTCCATAGCTCCTCTGCTATCCACTCAGTTGATGGCTTTTTTAATCTATAACTGGAGAAAGCGTATTTTATGTATTATAGCTTAAGACATTCAACATTTAAATTGCTAGGACTCATTTCCCTCCAATTTTGTTTCCCTTCCAAACTGCCTCCCACCCACCCCATCCCCCAGCACCATATTTTCTACTCTGGCAAATTCCCACTGTGACAAGGAGTGCTGCTTACCCTGGGCTTAGACCTCCTCCTCTCCTCTCCTCTCCTCTCCTCTCCGGGGAGAGGGAAGGGCATGCAAGGAAAGGATGGATCAAGCCCTGTGTGCAGAATTCAAACGGAGACCCCACAAAGCAGCCAGCTCAATTTAAACTTTGACCTTTTCCCTCTCTCTGCTATGATACACAACAGGCACTTACCAAACCCAAGCTGCTGATGAAATAACAGCCTTTTTTTTTTTTTTTGGTTTTGTTTTGTTTTTACTGATGATGAAGCTGTGCCACAGGAAAAGTCAATTTTTTTAATCTTTCGTGAAGCCAGTAAATACCTCCATGTTACCAGTTTAGCCATAGGTGTGGAAAATATTTACAGAGTTCTATTTTAAACTAAATAAAAATAAAATAAAAGCAGTGACCAAGTCTCCTTCCACCCTCAAAAATAATAAACCATGCCTTCCATTAACTCTTCTTTAAAAGTTTTCTTCTTTTAGGTATAGAAAATTGTAATTCCCCCTGGGAAATACACTTTTAATTATAGCTACAACTTTGTTTTTTGGTTTTAATTAGATTCGGTGCTGCTTAACAAAATTATATTTTAAATTAGTTGAGTTCTCTAATTATTTTAATTTCTTTTATTTTTTAGGTCTTTTGAAAGTCAACGGATAAGCCTTTTCGGTCTCCCAGTCAGTTAAGGAAAACAAATGCCATTCCTACTTGATATTCTTTAAGCTTCAGTGATTTTGTTATTTTAACATCTCTTAAACGTAAAGAACTTTTCAAGATGTCAATTCTCCCACCAATAAACTTAATTAAAATGTACATTTAAATGAAAGAGATAATTAATTCACACCATTCCATTTGCTTATTACTTGACAGTCAGGGTGTATTAAAAGCTCAGACCTGTGAAAAGAAAACACACAGAAAGAGGCACAAATAAAACAATCGGCATCAAAATATCATTTTCTGTCACCATTTTCCTATGTTCCTATAATAAAACTGTCAACTGCGTGAAGTTATTTTCTGCTTTTTATGAGCGTGGATTATCCTCACTTTCCAGTGAATTAATTTCACTGACACTGTAAATTTTTGTTTGTGCTTGTTTTTCTTTTTAATTTTAGAAGTCATGATAGTTATGGCCATTGCTATATTTAAACATACCCACCCGCCCACACCCCTGAACGGCCGCCTGGACTATCAGTAACTTTTTCCAGTTAATTCAGTATAACAAGTCAGTGTTTCCTTTGTTTGAAAGGTGACTTCTAGAGCCACTCACTTCCAAATAGGAATAATACCCATTTTTTTATTAGTATTATTTTCTTTAACAAAAAAACCCAACAACCCAAAACAAAACAAAAAACCCCAACCAAACCCAAACCTAAGCCGTTTGGGATTGTGAATGGAATGCGTTTTGTTTCAAGGCAAATAAATAATGTTTGTGGAAAGTCTAATAATTAGCGAACCGCCCTTTTCTCGAGCAGGGGGCTGTATTGATTGGGGTGAGAGCTCCCTCCGGTAAAGGTGGGCGGCAGCGGCCTTTGGCTGGCCGGCTGGCTAATTCCTACCCATCGACTGTCACCGAAAGAAAGGCAGAGGGGAACAAAGTTGGTTTTGTCAGCGGCTCCGGTCCCCCTTTCGCTCTGCCCCGGCGGCGGCCGGTCGATGCGGGTGGGCACGGTGCTGCCTGCCTGGCTCCCGCCTCGCCCCCGCCGGGAGCTCCCGGGGCACACGCCGGTTTCCTCCCCGGTTCCCTCAAGGAAATCAACAGCCTTCAAGAGGCTGGAGCCATGCCCCGTGTCTCTGCTGAAGCCTCACGAGCAGCTTTCCCAGCCATGCGCATGGGGGAAGCAAGCCCCATTAAAAAAAAAAAAAAATACCTTCAAGAGGCTGGAGCCATGCCCCGTGTCTCTGCTGAAGCCTCACGAGCAGCTTTCCCAGCCATGCGCATGGGGGAAGCAAGCCCCAAAAAAAAAAAAAAAAAATAAGAAGAAAAGTCAAAAAAAAATAGGGGGGTGGCAAAGGGTTACTTTTGGCCAGAGCATCATGGAGAAGCAGGAGTTGTCGCTTTGGGGTTTGGTAGGTTGCTTGTTTTGGATGCAGAGTGAGGTCTGCACAGCCCACCTGGGAAAATAATGATGGGTGATGAGAAATCTCAGCTTCTGGAGATCTCCCCCTCCATTCCCAAAGGCAAGCAGATAACCCCTCCCTGGTCGGCTTTCAGGAAAGGGCAGGTCAGATTACTGAAAAGTGTGGGCTCGTTAATGGCCAAAGAAAAAAAAAAAATCTACCTAAAGCCTCTTTTATGAAGCTGTTCTTTGGAAGCTGTGGGAAGTGGCTAAGAGCTGAAGGGCTTTTGTGGTACAAGCTGTCTTTGGCAGTGGGAACACAGTTGATGTGTTCTTGGTTGCATGACTGGCTAGGAAATTTTGACTGCAAAGACTCAGTGTGACTGTCGAGAAAAAGAAATTACTAAAGTACAAAGGCTATTTTGGGCATAACAACTAGTCATTCTGGGCACTAAGGAAATACCGACGTACACACACATCACAAAATGATACATATTTGGAGATGCTATGGTAGCTCCTACTGTCTCATAATTTCCACTTAAAAGTTCTGCTTTCAAGGATTTCATCATTCACCCATAAGCATCTACTCCAGGGCAAAACTAGACATACACTATCCCTTGAAATGTGGGAAGGGAGTTGTAAAAAATCTACTACCTAAATCCAGTAATTTGAAGGAAAGATAGTAGTTTATTAGTAAAAATTATAACAAAAACTGGTTAGTAGTAGAGTAACACAATTGCTTTGTGCATTTATACTTTGAGAGACCATCAATATATTGTATTCTTTTTGATATTCCACCTCCCACATGGGGTTTGGAAAGCGTTTACAAATATTATTTCAGTGTTTCTGTCAGGTAAAGCATAAATTATTCCCATTTGACACATGAGGAAGCCAAAGGCCAAGGGGGTTCAGCTTGATAAAGAAACTAATGGCATGAGATGAGACAGGTCCCAGTGTCACTAATTCTCTAACTTCTTTCTTCTGAACACCACCTTCTTCTTCAGGCACAGAAATGCGTGTCGTGACCTTTGGAGCAGAAATTAAGGCAAATTAATTTGATTTTCATTGTGATTTAGAAGTGTACTTCAGTAAATATATGCTATATCACCTTTGAGACTGCTGTAGTCAGGGGGTTTGTCTTTGCGGTGAATGATTGACCATAACAAAAACAGACGTATTGTCACCCTAGAACATTTGAGCTTTAATCTTGAAAGTGGACAGAGTAACGTATTGAGGGACTAGAGTTGTGCAGGTTACAAAGGGTAAGGCGGTGTCTGTCCTGGGAGGAGCTTTCCCACATTCATGTAGGTGGAAACACCCTTCCACTTAGCACTGCTTGTCAGTACTGAACATTTTAAAAAGCATCAATTCATTAAAAATTAAACAAAACAAAATCTAACACAACCCTTCCCTGTGGGTGATTTCTTTTACATCTTTAGGACGTATTTCTCTCACCTTTTCATGCTTTTTTCCCCCAACATGGAAAGGAATCTTGTGCTCCTTGATCTCTGCATATAAATAGATCCCTGGGAGCTGGAGCGTCAGAAAAAATACAAAAGTACTGGAGATGGGCAAATACTAAACATTACAGTTTCACTTCTGATGGGCTCAAAATCCAGATGTTGCTGTAAACAATTTCATTTCTGCCAAGCTCGTGACCCCACTTGTAACTTCTGTGGCCCCACTTCTGGTCATGACTTTTAGTTTTGGAACTGCTGCTGGAGACACCAATTAGTTTATTTCAAATGCTACGCTCAGAGCTGCTAACTCCTCCCCCAACAAATGAAAACATCAGGCGTCAGACTCTGAGAAAGTTGTGAGAGGGAAAATTTTTAGATATGGTCATTTATAGCCTTTTCTTTGAGCCTGCCTTTCTATTTTAACACCTCCTCCCCTTCTGCAGGAGCGTGCATGACAGTCACAGCCCTACCACCCTCCACAAATTCATAGTGAGCAAAGTAACGGTGACCTCCTCTGGAAATGCTCTTGTGAAAAGGAAACCCAGCACAGAAATCTCGTGCTGCCTGATAATGTTGAGAAGTCACAGCTTTTCCTTAATGTAGAAATTCCCAGTGACTGATGCCAGTCCGGCCCACCCCACACCTTCCCCTTCCTCCAGCTGAACCTGCAGTTACTCCCATTCGTTAGGAGTCTCTGTCCCAGCCCCTGCCACCAGAAACTGCTGGGAAGGGAGCATGGAGATGGAAAGGTGGCTGTCCTGACTCCTAAATTTGGGACAGGTTTAGTTCTCACGTCTTTTCAAACAGCCAACTGCACGTTATACCTGTAGAGACCTTTTGTCCCCAGTTTTCTAGGGCGTTAGTGGGATCAAAACTGGGCCGGTACCATTTTGTGGGAGGGAAGAAAAGGGAGCCAGAGAGAGAAGGGGTTTTCGCAGGTGAAGGAAGGAGATCTGTCTCTGCAAGAGCAGGGGCTGGGCTGTTCCTCGGTCTCTCTCGGAGTACTGGCAGCGGGGCAGGAGCTGGCGAGAGCCTGGGAAGCCTCCCCATGGGCAGGCTGCTGCTAATTAGAGCCAGAATCGCCTTGGCTCACCAGCTGCCAACACCGCGGCTCGTCTGAGTGGCGTGTGGCCTTCGGTGCTTCTTTATGACGCGTAAAGGAACCCCCAAATGATATTTTTCTTTTAGCATTAGAAATTCAGGTGTTGCCTGCCTTGGAAATCTCCCTGGCAACCAGGGAGCAAGGGGAAACAATGACATTACAAGAGCCAAGAGAGTGAAAGCTGAGCAATTGAGAACCATTAGCAGAGTTGCCAGCTCTAATGGTTTTCCTTATAGGCTGGAGGATTCCAGACCCTCTTAAGGTTTCGGAGGGATAAATTGGGTCTGCAGCAGGAGCTTCCCTGGCTGGTTGTTCCCTTTCTCCCACCTGCCTCCTGGGGAAAGTGTCACCCAGAGGTGCTCCAGCTGCATCCCTTTAAAGGACCAGATGACTTTGCTTTCCAGCTGCCCTATTCTCCTGCTCACCACTTATCAAGAGAGAGGGGTACAACAGGAGACATACAATAAGAAGAGCTGAAGAAATACTGATAGCTAAGACAGCCGCTCAGTTAATGAATGCAGCGAGGCTAAATTGTGTTTGGGGGAAGGACAAGGGGATAATTAATTCTGGAGGTTGCGGGGATGAAGGAATATTGCACATAAAAACGAACCCATATTTATACAAGAGAGGAGTGCGTAATTATGTTTTCCAGCAGGGGCTAAAGGAGTTCCTGGGATGCAGTGTGAATAGCTGTAGTCCGTCACACAGTGCCTGAGTTCCCAGCTCTCTCTGTCAGCACCATGTGTGAAGTTCAGGAGCTGGAGCCGTGGCTGGAGGACACAGAAACTGAGGCAGAAATAAGTTCTCTTTCCCCAAGGTTGCAGGACTGTGCACAGCAGCACTGCCCTGGGTGTGGGGGCAACTAGGGGTGGGAGAAAAGCAGCAAGTGGTTTCTCTGTGATAAAGCACAGTTTGCTAATTATTTCTTCTAACAGTGCCGTGAAGGACTCTATTTAAGCAAGTAAACACAGTTCTGACCTATTATTCCAGGGACCTAATTTTGTTGTAGATACCAGGCCTGATCACCACCTGGTACTTGTATTACGCTAAGTTCTTCTGACTTGCTTCATCTACCATGTTATAGCAGTTTCTTTGTTTTGCTGATTAAAGAAATATTTATGGAATGGCAACAAATTAAATATGGAAGAAAAGTCGATGGTAATGGTAACTCTGTGGCACAGACCACATAATTGGAGTTGTAAGTTAGTTCTGAAAAATCTCCCCTTGCTTTTCCCTAGCTATTTCACAGTTGCTCTGTATGTTAACATGTTCCACACAGGGGTCAGCAGTAGTTAACCATAATGAGGTAATTACAAGGTACATTGAGTACAGATGTATGTTAAGGGACATACATTAAGGATGTAGACTAATGGTGCTGTGGTGACAGCAAGTTCAAGACTTGTATTAATGTTCTGTATTGAATGCCTTTAATATCACTCTGTTTTTTTTAAGTAGGCCTTACCAGCTTTATTTTTCCTGACTACTGTATGTATTACTATGTGTATATTTATCTCTGTGTGTGGAAACTAATGACAGAGCCCAGGATTGTAAATCCAATGATGCAAAACAGGCAATAGGTGTGTCTGTATTTTTTGGTCCAAGCTTTCTTTGTAAATTTAAAATGACACTGTTGCTGTTAAAATGAGAAAATATGGGGACTTTATCTTTTTTGTGTGTGTGATTTTGAAAAAATAGCTGCAGAATAGGTGAAGAGAAAGTAATAGGAAAGCTGGTCAAATGAAACAGCTGCATTGGCCGCAGAGAAGAGGAATAATGTGTGAAAGGAATTGAGAATGAAGGCAAAACACATGTTTACATCATGAGCACAGCTCTTATAGATGTCTGAGCTACCTTAAGTGAGGTAGTGTGAGTTCTCCTGGCAGGAGGCACACAGCAGCAAGGAGCTCAGCATGGGTTGTAAAACTTGCTTCAGGCTGGCTAAGGCGCTACCTTGGGTGGTTAATCTGTGCTGAGCAATGTGCTGCTGTGATATTACTACTACCAACACCTGAGCTGCTTATTTAATACCAGTGCCTGAGCTACGGTGATGTACAGCTCGCACCTCTGCAGCACAAAGGCACTGAGGGCAAATTCTGAATCTCCTTTTGGAGAGAATGGGGAACCTCATTGAGGGAGAAGGATATAAATTTTCGAGCACTGAGGTGAATTAGTTGCACTTTGGGCCTTGGGACGGCTCAGTATCAATCAGAAATCTCACTCCATAAGGATGTTGCATAAATAACTTTATTAATATGCACCTAACAATAAGGTGTTATGATGAAAGAAAACCAGAAAGATTTTACGAGGATATTCTGTACTCAATGTGCAGTTGGAACAGTATGCAGTTATCAGTACAAGAAGTCACAGCCTTAAGAAGGATAGAAAAAGTACTGAAGAGCCTGACAAAAAATATCCTATGCATTGAAAGAAGGTACAGTAGAGAAAACAGTATGTTAATGTTTAATTAAAAGACCACCACCATGATGGAAGATACATTTTGATTAAGCTGGCACCTTTAACTTAGGCATTTTCCAAACTGGACGCTTGACTTTACTTGATTACTTTAAATTATGGTATTTCTATCTTCAGTAGTATTTGTATATATGGCACATTGTATATTATACCTCACAATTAAATCACTTTAGAGAGAATGAATCTTCATCTAAAGCAATGTAACAATGAATTTTGTGTGTGACTTGATTACCTGTTGTGGCACATACACAGATGTATGAGTGTACGCATGTACCATGGAGATAAAATGACCCTTATATAACTGCACACGCTTAAAGTGGGAGTCTTATTTACCTTGCTAATGTAATTATCAGCATGAAACCACTATTTTTAGTAATACTTAGAGACTTCATCAAATTAAACCTGCCTTAGCAGTTCAAATGTTGAACTGGTCACCAAAAAAACCCAAATCCTAAAAGCGCACAGTAAATTTCCTAGTATGTAAAGAGTGTAGAGAATAGAATCATAGAATAAAATCATAGAATGGTCTATGATTTTAGGTTGGAAGGGACCTTGAAGATCATCGAGTCCAACCATCAACCTAACACTGCCAAGTCCATCACTAAACCGCATCCCTGAATACCTCCAGGGATGGCGATTCCACCATTTCCCTGGGCAGCCTGTTCCAATGTTTGATAACCCTTTCGGTGAAGAAATTTTTCCTAATATCCAATCTAAACCTCCCCTGGAGGTATTTTTACAGCCAGAAGGGACAGAGATAAAGTTTCTTTTTAAACCGCGGCTTCTTCCCCAAGCCACCCCTACTGCTCCGAGTGCCCGGGAGGCAGCACCGGCAGAGCTACGGCAGCCCCGTTTCCCGCGGGATCGGTCTCGGTTGCGGGGTAAAACATCTGGAAGTACCAACCGAAGCGCTTTGGGAAGGCGGGACCATCCTCAGGAACCGCTGTCCCCCCGCCCGCACCCCTGCGTGCTTCTTAGGGACTTTTTATTTTATTACTGGCCACCCCCCTAGCCGCTCAGCCCCGGCAGCCGGGCACCCCCGCACGGCCGGGACAGCCCGCAGCTTCTCCGCCCAGCCGGGGCTGGAGGGAGGGGGGGAACCCGGGCCCGGGGCAGTCCCCGGGGCGGGCGTTGTGTGGAGTCAGTGCTTCCTGTGTCGGTCAGCGGCGGCACGGCACCGGGGGGGCGCGGCGGTCCACCCCCGCTCCACGGAGGTGGGGGG
>NW_015094506.1:22402080-22440296 GCF_001431845.1 Calidris pugnax | reverse complement strand
CCCCCCCTTCCCCCGGCGAGGCGGAGGGCTCGGGGCGGGGGCTGCGTGTTTTTTTGTGAATGGTGGCGAGGAGGAGCGCGGGGAAAGTGGCGCTCGGCCGCTGCCGCCGGGCCGCCTGCCCCCAGCGTGGGAAAGTGGCTGCACGTAAAGCAGCAGATTCTTTGTCCCCCTTGTTCTTCTGTAATCGATCTCACTTCAAGTCGAGGGGTGGAAAACTTCAAAGGCAGATCAGGCTGTTGGAGGTCGGGGCAAGAGCACAATCAGCTCGTAATGCACCCACTTTGCCTCCTCCCCCTCTTACTCCTCCTCCTCCTTCAGGAGCGGGGGTTGGATGGGGTGGGGGTGAGTGTGAGGAGAAGAGCCCTCCGATCTCTAAACTACACCCAATCAATAAATAAAATGCAGACTTTGTGGAAGGAGAGGGAGGGAAAAGAGTTGGGGGCGTTAATGCACCCAAGTCAAACACACAGGCTCCTGACTGCACTTTTTCTGTCTCCTCTGTCTTTTCTAAATAGCTGCATTCTAGTTACTCCTGGAATAGTGGCTCCCTTTTTTTTTTCTTTTTCTTTTTCTTTTTTTTTTTTTTTTAATCCCCTCTCGGTCAATTTTAGGACTGTACAGTTTACAGTGTAAGTTACCCTAGAAGAAAAAAAAAAACCAAAAAATAGCCCGCTTGGCCCCAGCTGAGGGTTGTCCCTCGTAGCGTGTATTACAAAGCCATCTACTATGGCATGCAGGGTTAGCAGTGGAGGGAGGGGGGAGCAGGGATGATGCCAAGACAATAATAACCACGCTGTGGACATCTGCCATTCAGAGCCAGCTGCGCGCGGGACTTCGGCCGTGTCTGCCAGCGTGTGAAAACCCCATCTAGGAAGGGATATCCAAAGACGTGGATCTTGCACTGAAGTACATTAGAACACCATGTTGATAGAGTAGAAGAAAGGCATGTAATTATTTTTGTTTACAGTGGTTCATGACATTTGCTAAATAAAATATTCGTGATGAGATGTCAGAAGACTGCAGGCAATCAGCTCTAGATCAACCCACCCCACCCCCCCATCAACCTGTTTATCAGGGTATCTTGAACTTTTTAGTACTGTCAGAAAGTTGAAATTAATCTTATGCGATCAATGATTTTGTTACTTTATACTGCTTACTGGTATGCCTTGATTAAACATTTAAATAGACTTTGATTGTATCATATTAATTTTTTCTCTCCTAGCTAAAAATGCAAAATTACCAAATTACCAAATTTGGTGAGTAAGTAACTGCTTAGTAGAGTTTAGGTTCCTTCCCTCCACCCCAGTTTGTGCTCATTTAGTAGTAGAAAAACGCATAACGAAGCTGCTACCCAGGCCTATCTGAGCCTATTTTGGGATTCCCTTCCTATAAAAAGAACCTCTGGTCGCACATAGCAGGCATGCAGCTGCAGCAAGCGTTTTTGAGTGCTGGGTTGTGCCAGCAACTGTAATTTAGGGTAGTCCTGTGGCAGCTGGAACTTGTGACAGGAACTTGATTAGCCTCAGACAGAGGAGAGGCGAAAAGGTAACTGCTAGTCAATACCTCAGGTGTCAGCTGTGTTGTGCTAAAGACAGGGGTTTAGTCCTTCTCAGAGTTTCTGAGGTAAGTAAAAGTATCTTTTTTAAACAGGGAATAGAATTTTAGCATTCTCCACATACATAATAACCTTTCAAATGTCTTTCCACTTGTACAGTCAGCAATGGTCAGTTTCAAGTGTTGCAGTAGTAAAATGGTTAATTATGGCTACACAGTACAGGTACAGATGATGGCAACGCCCTGTGCTTCTGTTGGGACATTACAAAGCCCATTTCCATTCAGCTGATTGCAGCCTTCCATTTATTCACCCTTTACATCATAATTTTCTGACTGGTTTCTTTCCCAGAGTGAACTTTTCAGGAGCTATTTCCAAAAAAAAAAAAAGATTCAGCTCTGTTTAAGTACAAAGAAAAATTGAAAATGCTAAAAGCACTTGCCAATTGTTTTACCTTGTAACCATATTCTCAACAGGGTTGGTTTTTCAATGTTGTAGAGCAGAGAATTTTAGGTTCTTTACTAGGAAGGAACCTCAGTCAATTAGGAACAAGCCTTTTAGTGAAGTACTTGTACTTGGTGTGATCACTGGGGCTGGTTTTTTATCAAATGAATGGGTTGTTTTAAAAAAAAATTCCTTACATTCAATTAACCCAGCCCATGCTGGCTAAGAGAACTATCGTTGCATTGTACATTTGCACATGGAATAGGAATCGTATTATAGGAATAGGGCTACCATACATCTGATTTTTTTCCTCTTGGATGACAGCTCTCCTTCCCCTCACCCGCCCTCTGGGTCCCATCTGGGTAACCTTTTCATAATTGCACTCTGTGTTTTAAAATCTCTGCCGGAGTGGGAACTGGGGCTTTTTGTTTTGTTTTCTCTCTCTCTCTCTTTTTTCTTCCTTCTGCTTTGTTTTGCTACAGGGAGAACTAGAGAAGGGGTGGGCTTGGTCCTGTGTAGTATCTAATGAGAGAGTGGTAACAGAGCACAGGGGTAGAGGCAAGCAGTGTGATGGCAGCAACGTGGAGGTACGAAGTGGAACAGCTTGGTGTAGCTCCACCGCAGACGGCAGTTTGGAGGATTGTACTTGGAGAGAGGATGCCCTAGATTGGGTTGTTGAGGAGAATAGTGCTCGTGTTTGGAAGGACTTTGGGCACGGGGGAAGTTTGGAGTAGTGTTTCACTAAGCTGGGAAGTGTTTGGGGAAAGATACAAGAGGTTGGGGTTTGATGACCACCTCAAACTTGGGTTTTGAGAATCTAGGAGTCTGAAAAAATTAGGATTGTCACCCTGGGCACTTCCAACAAGGATTTCAGCTTGTGGTAAGGAACACATTCAGGGCTGCTGAACATCATCTCCCACCATAGAACAGGACACAAGTAGTAGTGGTGGGCATACCATGTGGAACTTCTAGAAACATGCTGCAGAAACAGATCACAACACCTACCACTACTGTGATGCTATTAAACCTTTTAGACATGGTCAGTAGGGCTTTGGGAGCTCAAAATGGGAAATATATTCCCTCTCTAGCTATCTTTCTCCCTCTCCTTCCTTCCATTCCTCCTTTGTTAAACTCTTGCTTACCAGTTAATCTTGCTGGAAGAGGAGAATTTATCCCTGGGAGGCTGAAGGTGCTAGGAATTAATCTTTGCATCCCTCCTAGCCTCCATCTGTATGCCCAGCATTCCTGCTCTAGCACTTTGCAGAGGGTAAGGTGAAACACCTTAGCTTCCAACTAAGGAACAGAAAGGACATCTCCTCTGCCCCATCATTAAGGTGGAAAAGATACATGAGTAATATCAAGAAGGATTGAAAGAAAGGAGAGGAAGGGGCATAATAGGGCTGGTTGGCACAGAGGGATGCACAGTGCAGCGCAAGTTGAGTATCATGGATATTGTAAGATTCCAATAAGATCATCCATCTTTTTAGGCTAAGAATTTTAAAGTTTTAGCAACGTTTTAATATTTTGATACATTCTGAATTATAATGCTAATGACACCTGCCCTTTGTATATTCATCAAGATACACTTAAATCTGAAGTTCCATCAATTTAGGGTTTTTTCCCCCTTTTTCATGTTGCTGTTGAGTTTGGACGTATCTAACTTTATGTCTCAATGCATCCTTACTACACTACTGTTGGAGAGGAAGCAATATTCCCATTTTGCAGATGAGAAACCAAGGCAAAGAGAGACTCCAAGTAGATCTGGATGAACATATGCATTTTGAGGTGAAGCCTCAGAGCTCCTTAGCTGTAAAAGCCCTTCCTACTCCATCTCCTATCTACGCCGAATGCAGACTTACAGTGGCACCTGAGTTCTCCATTACCATGGTGTGATAGAGCACGATCTCTTATGTCACACGATAGAGGAGAAGCTACAGTGCAGAGCATCTTTCCCTGAGTACCATGCATGTAGCCTTGCACCAAAGCTATCCCATGCATGGATCTTCTCAAGACAGTGGTGTCTTTCTTTCCAGACGTTTCCCTGCTATAGATTATCAGGGCTAAAAGGCAATTCTCAGGTTCTGTGGGGGTGCTTGCAGGCAAAGCTGGTTAGTGCTTGGGCAATAAGCTAAAAATTTAACACAGATGGTCAAAGAAGCTCAATGGTCACCTTGAAAGCACCCCTAATAGACTAGTTTTGGGATTCTACAGTCTCTGGCGTAGCTCAGAAGTGAACCCAGACCTCCCTAGTGCTCCTTTAGTTTGCTAAACATGAGCTCTGCTTCACACTTACCAATACCACCCATTCTGTTTCCCTCCTTTTTTTTTTTAATCTCTCCCTTTAGCACTTTCCTACTCCTTTTACTCTTCATACTCCATTTTCTTTCACTTTTCAACTTCAACTTAAAATGCTCTATTTAAAAATGTAGGGGCCAGATCCTCGGAGCCAGCCAAACCACACATGGTGCAGGCCCAGGGTATAGGGAGGGGGAAGGTGGCTCTAAGACATTTTTCATCTCCCTGGATTCTAGGTTGACTTGATGCCAAAGTGGCCCCTGGCATAACTGAGAGCAGGAATGCTCTAAATTACACTAGTTAGAAGAGTTCCCAAGGGCCTATCCTATGCCACTTGCTCCTTTCCGCCTTGGCCACCTATGAAGGCCTCCTACACTGCCTTATTTTGTGCAGGGATTTCCTACATGAGGGAATGCCCAGCTGCCCTATTACGGTACAAAGGTGATGGAGAATCATTCCCCAAGCATTTCCAGTATAAATAAAGCAATTCTGTTAAAGAAAATTACAGAACTAACATAGCATTAGAATTTGTCATCTTAATGACTTTGCTTGAACATCACATTTTTCCTTCCTACCTTCCATGTGTGTTTGACAGGGAAAGGGCTTGTTTTGAATTAGGCTGTAAAGTCTTCGGGGTGAGGGCTGTGTAGGTTGAGTAAAGAATGGTCTGGAGAACAATACAGAAAATGTTTTATACAATTAGAAAAATCAGCAATTTTTTTTTTTCTTTGATGTGGATATTGCATGTAGTTCTAGTCATGGCACTTCCAAAGTGAGACTGCCGTTATGGAGACGTGATGGAAGGACTGAAGTGAGACTGAAAGAATTGGAACTGATCTACTCAGAAGACAAATAAGAGAGGTTATAGTAAAAAATAACTAAATACAATCTTAAATTTGACTGGGAGCTCTCTTTTACAAGGAGCACTTCTAGTTGAAAGATGACAAACTGAAACTCATACTAAGAAAATATTTTATCATACAAGGAGGTATTGACTGTGGCACTTGAGACTTCACCAAAATCTTGTAATGAAGAACATAGCAAAATATTCCAAGTGAGGTAAACATGATAACAAGAGCATCCCCTGTTAGAGTTAATGGTTTAAAAGACAAATCATTTGGGTAGGGAATAAAACCTGATGTTTCATAGTTCATTATGGCTCATAGTTTAAGACAACTTTTTAGGGGTTCGAATGTAATTTTATGACAGCAGACTATCCCACAGCTATCTAAAAAGGATTTCTATCAGCTAAGTCTGAGATATCCGGTTCCACCAGTTGACACAACTTCCTGGACTAAGCAGGTCTCAGATATGATTCTGTATTCCTGCGTATTAGCAGAGGGAGGGAGAGAGAGAGGGAGACTTGGCTTTGTATTTGGGGAGACCCAAATCCTTCTTTGGGACCACTGAGTGCTCTAACATTATAAACAACTGTGATTTTGATCACACCACCTATAGTCAGAACGGACTCAATGGAATGTCAGTTGAGAAAAAGAACAAGAGTGTTAGAACTGAAGAGGTTATCTTCCAAATGTGTAGGAAATTTCTGTTTTTGAAGTGTCTGAAGGCCTGAAGTAACCTTTGAATTTTAATTACCATCCAACAATATCTTACTTTCCTTTTGAAAGCGTTGTTCTTGCACCCACATCTTCAACTTTTATGATGGAAAGTTTCCAAAAGGATTGTGGTTTGGTCTAAATCTGGCAATTTTAATGGAAAGCTTTGTTACTTGCTTTTGTCCAAAGCAGCTAGAATTTGAGCTGAAAAATTTGAATTGGCTTTGGAAAGACTAATGTATATTCCTGAGCTGCCTCACCTGTAGCCAGTAGATCTCTGTCCTGCTACTTGGATTGTTACACGTATCTTCCACCTGTATTTTCAGCACTTGGTAGCAAAGCTGGGGCTCTGGTATAAAACCTGTGAATGTTTCACTCCCTGGCATATCAGGAAGTCCTGCAGCCTCCTGAACTGGAAAGCTCTCTCAAAGAGTTGAGGAGCAAAGTTAGTGAAATTTTGCTCTGTGTTTTCCTGGAATTATTTATTTTGGAGAGAGGAATCTATGGGTGGAAATGTGAATTTTTAATTCCCTTTGCTTTCTGACCCTGTCTAAGGATTGTGGAGATTTACAGAGTAGGAAACTCCTCTTGGATTCAAGAGCTGTTTGTAGGAATTACTGTTGTTCTGCCTTCCTGTGCGTTGCCGTTTTAGTTAATCAGTGTTTGCTGCAAGTCCTAGGTACAGATAGAGCAACAGCACATGTGAAGGAACATCTGCCCAGTGAAATTGCCACAGCAGACATCTCCTTTTGAGCAAAGCAGGGAAGACTTGTCTGCTGAAGAGATCCTCTCCTATACTTCTTTGCTCAGAACAAATTACTCATATCAACTGAGAAATGAAAGATGGTTTTTCCTGTCAAATACAAGACATCTTGTTCCTTAAGTTTCTTGAGTTTTCAGAACTGTTGTGTGTTGGAGAGTGCAGAATGGCAACTGTATGATCAGACTCTTTAAGGGGTGTTACTGTCATCAGACATCTTTTGAAGAAACAAAAAGCAGATCACATCTGTAGGACAAATTTTTCCTTGATTTCAATCTCCAGGAATGGTCTTGTGACCTGAGGCTATGTTGCATTGCATTTTGCCTCACGTTGCCAGCTTTGAGAAACTGGAAAAGCACCTTCTTGCGTGGTGGATCGATCATTTGTCTACCTATTAAGCTACAGGCAATACCAGATAGCTAGTGTGCAGACCTCTTGCAGGTCAGTAGGTGTTCAGTTTTAATTCAATTCAGTGAGATTTTATTGGCTCGACAAGCTACCCTAGCACATACACATGCTGAAAGTTTAGCAAAATCACACCTACTAAAATTGACCTCTTTTATAGGGCAATTTGTGAAGCACTGGTAGCACTCAGGTGGCATGTTACAGTGTCAACAGGGGTTTCTGAACTTACTGCTGCCACTGACCAGTAAAAGCATTAAGAAAGATTTCAATAGCTTCCATTTTCCACAGATAGCTTAAATAATTATATGATGGCACTTACAAGTACTGAAGTCATTCTGTCATGCTTTGGGGAAATCTTAAGAAAGTTAGAAATGGTCTATGACATCTCTGTTGAGCTATCTGAGTGCAGTATGTCAAATCTGCCATAAGACTTTGTATTTTCCTACCCAAGGAAATCACAGTCCCCTACAATTTAGCCTTACAATATATAGATAGATACTATTAGATACTATACATACTATTCTCATTTTATAGGGGCAGAAACTGAGCTTATATGATTCCAGCAAAGTCTCATCAGCTGTTTGTAGCAGGATCCAGAAAGAACATAGATCTGGTTTTAACTATAGGTTCAGGAAAATGGTGTAAGATGAGGTCTAACTGAACTGGTCTAACTTTCTTGAGAAAGATTCTTTTAGATGGAAATATATCAAGGGATCTGATTCCCTAATGTCAGGCTGATAGAGTATCTCTGTCTGAGCTGGAATCCTCTTTGGATGTCTTGTTCAGCTATGGATGTGCAGATAACAGGGATTGTAAGGAAGAGCAGAACTTAAAACCAGTACATCACTAAGATTTATTGAATGTCTCAGAGAGAGATGGGATAGTGTTGAATAGCGTTGAATGAATAGTCTTTAACTTACCAATTCAAATTCATAAAATGGAATAAAATACTATACATTCTAAAATAGAAGTGTGTCATATAGATTGGAGAAGGAAAATTTCATTCAGCAGGAAACTCCAATATTTTGATGTGTGTTTTCATCCAGAGCTTTACTGAACAGAATTTTTCCTGAAAACCATTATTCACAGTATCAGAATACTTCACTGGAACATTAACAATCAACTCCAGACACAGTCTCATGATTTGTAAGTGTAACAAAGATGAGGGACATAACAAGGTTTTCAATCAGTATAGATGCCAGCATTAGCGGGTTGCTGGATTTGTTTTTCAATGTCAGTTCAGAATGTTGGTATCTGCATCACTTCTGATTAACTGCAGAGCCTGAGTCTGGGGGCAGTTCCTTCATCTGAGGACCACTTATTTAAATGTGAGAGTTGCATAATTTTGTTGTTAGGTATGTGAATTAGACTATGAGTTTCATTAACTGATGAGCTGAGATCTCTTAATGATACCCTCCCCTCAGAAGCCCCAATGAGGCTATGAAGCTGACCAGTCATCCCATGCCAGATAAGTGCCAAGGTGGTCATCAGTGACTACGCCAGCTTGTGCTAGGGGTCAGAATGCTACAAGCCACAGGTACTCCCTGGAGGATCTGAGCTCAAATAAATATAACCATCTGGTCTTGAAAACTCAAATCTTTACAGTACAGTAGCACAATTGATGATTCCAGCACAGAGGAATATCTGATATGGTCTAGCTGAGGACATATTGTGGCATGTGAGAAAGACAATGCAAAATATATGGAAGGACAAGGCACATTGATAAGAGTTAATGGCAACTGCTAATTTTGCCTTCTCAAGTATCAGCATTATCAAACATTAAAATTTGTTCTGAGTCCCAATGGTTGTTCTCCTACTGGTGCCTTCATCATTGTGGTGCAGGTGTAGCCATCCAGACAGATGGGTAGGTATTTACCAAACTGACAGGGTGAAACAGCTGAGGGAAGACATAGTAGGCAAAAATCCTTTAGAATTATAATAAAAATGAAGTTGACATTGCTTAGTTCTAAGTGTCCATGCTTTTCACAGCTCTGGTCACTGAGATTTTTGGATTGTGTCCTAGAGGAAGGAATAACTTTATTATTTTGACTCATGACTGTGAGCAGCCAGACTGGACTGACCGATGGCAGAGGGTATACTCATGGGAGAAGAGAGAGTCAGGATGAGAACCATGCAGAGGTGTCACCAGTTGCAAGGACTTTGCCCAAGCCTTGGATTGAAGTGTTGCAGATAATTTATGTGAAAGTTTGAAGAGTGCCTGCCTGCAGTTCTTTACTTGGGCCAGTGCGTTTTGTCCTTTGGCTTTACATGCACCAAATTCACCCACAGCATTTTTCAGATATGAAAGTATTACATGTGTTTAGTAGCCAATTTGCAAATATTAAGCTTCCCAGTTGTTATTGCAAAAATGGTTTTAGAAGGGGCTAATCATTATTATGGACTGGTTTTATAAAACATAAACCAGCTAGTTTTCAGGTACAAAACAGCTCCCACACTGCTACTGGATTCCAACTTCTAAAATGGCCAAACCAATGTTCTTGAAAATATGCTGAGATGAATTTGTACTTACTTGGAAGCCTGATGTAAAATCATATACAGTGTGACAGGCAGTTAAACCTCTGTGGGATGGGAGAAAATCCTGTGTTTTAATGGAATTGCTTGGAAGCATCCTGTAGCACTGCCCTATTCAGTTTTAGTACAGCTTTGCATTGATTCCTCCTTCCCCATTCTTCTGAACACTAGTGCAGAGACTGCTTCCAGACATCTACCCTCACACTCCCCTAGTCTCAAGTGGAATTATGCTTGTGATTGCTCTGCATATATTTCTTGTTTTATACTGATCTTTCTAATCCTGCACTCACTTTGTCTCCCTCACACTATCCTCAGAAAGTCAGTCTCCTATTTTCTCAATGCATTTTCAGCCTTGATGCTCTTTGCTAGTCTGTGGGAACCACAGTTCCTCCCATAGCGATGTTGCTCCAGACACACAAGCAGTCTGTTTTCCATCCCCATTCAGATTCTGTCCACATGCATCCACCCTAATCTTTTGCTTATCTAATGCAAGTCCTTTGGGCAAAGTCTGAAATGAGGGTAAGAACTCTACAGCTGGAAGGGTGCCAGCATGCCTTCCATGCTATCGTCATTTATTACAGATTTTAGGAAGACATTTCCCAGCATATAATTATAGAGAGGGGCAGTGTCCATTTATCAGAAGTCCCATACTCTGGTCTATCAGTTACAGGTGTTGCTGGGTAATACCACTATAACATGCACCTGTTATTCCCATTTTTCATGCTATGCCTGTTCCCTAGTAATTCTAGTCCCTTTCTCAGGCCCTTGTGAAATTGTACTCGAACGAAAGCCACAAATGGTGCAGTTTAACATTGCTCCACAGCCTGTGTACAGCTGAGTGCTCACATGGGTTTACTTTTTCTTCTCACTACAGCAACTGTCCTTTTAGAGAGTTGCCTGTTCTTGTTCACGGCTAAACAAATGGAGGGCATGCTTTCAACAGAAATGAGCAGAAAACAAGGGTCAGCATGCTCAGGTGGCTCCCAGTTGCTCTGATGGCTTAGAGAGAATGGCCGTGAGAAACTGGAAGGGCAGAGCTGGAGGCTGGAAGATGAATAGAGGGTGGAGAAGGAACGGTATTAGGAAAAGCTGTTGGTTGTAGTCTTTTCCATGAATGCAAACGTGTAGACACTGAGAAGAGTGCCCTTCCTGCCAACGGATATTGGCACCACTCTGTGGCGGTTGTTTTCCCAAAACTTCACAAACTGATCAGCATCAGTTTTCGTAGAGTAAACGACTGAAAAAGCTACTGCTGTACATCGCATAACCTGGGATCTCAGAACCTGTTTCCACTTAGTGGGACTGTCACCCCTCCTTTTCCTTCAGAGACCCAAAAAGTGAGGTAGAGTCCCGAATTCAGTAACTCATGTCTTAGTAGCTCAATTCTTTTTTTTTTTTTTTTTTTTTTTTTTTTCCCTGGGTTTTAAAGGGTAGTTAGAGCTCTCCATTAGAACAATTTTTGAAAGCAGAGTGATAGAAAAATGCAGATGGTAGTCGGCAGCTACTAGCCTAATGATAGAGTGCATTTGTAATGATAAAGCTCATTATACATGTAAATATAGCTTGGCAATTCTTAAGTAAACAAAGAAATCTGAAAACAGAAGACTACTACAGTCTGTGAGAAGAAAGGGCTAGAAAAAGTAACTTTTTTCTTTCTAATCCTTGGCTATGAGCTGCAGGCTGTTACTGTGCCCCAGCACATCTGTACATATTTAGACACTTTGGTATAATCCATGAGAAAGATCTTGCAAACATGCTTGTTGTTTGAGGTTCTACCCTACCACTAGGATATGTTAACTAGTTAAAGTGAAGCCACTAATTTAGATTGTTTATAAAGAAGTTTATTGTTGGTGGCTTTTGTGGAACACATTAAGTGTATAGCTTTCAGAGGCATGATTTTTTTTTTTTGGTCTTTAATTGTATGAAGCTCTCAGGTGGAAGAGAGCTTCTTAAATTAATATGCTCTGGTTTATTTGCTTTAAAAAGTTCGTCTGTTTCATCCAGTCAGTCTCTTGTCACTGTGGAAAAGTGGGATACATTCCAGGTACTTCAATTACTAGAGAATGAAGGAGAATATAGAAGAGATTAAGATTCAGTAAATCTACAACACATAGAAATATGTTACTGTCTGGCTTCTGTCATTTTTACAAAATAGGCAGAAACTGGAAAGATTATGGGGCTATAATTCTAGGAAATCCACTATTTTTAGAAGTCTGCAAGTTGGGGCATCCACTTGAGACAGCTAAAACCTCAATGGAGCAAAGAAGCAGCAAAATTATTGAATACTTTAAATATGAATGGGTGGCTCCTTCACCGTGACAAGAAACATTTACAGCACTCCTGTAAATCTTCCCAAGTGCTTCACATTTTGCTAAATATTTATACGATCTTCATGGGTCTTCATGAAGGTTTTTTAGGAACTGCTCCTGACTTAATTTTTGTCCTAAGGACCTGTCCTTCATGGTGCTTATCCTTCTCAAATTCTGTTGACACCAGAGATTGATTACTCTTGTGTTCTTGGAAGGCTTGGCCTGATGAGAAAATGTATTTGATTAGTTAAACTGGTGCTCCAGAAGTTGCTGAATTGCCTCCCATTTTGCTTTCTAATGATGGCCAGTTACTATGTAGGACTGCAGATTGGTAGAAACACACCCAGAGTCTTGACAGAAATTGTCTGGTTGCCATGAACTGTGTATTTATTTCTTGATTATTTTTTTTTAAATTTTTTGGCAAGTAAAAAGGAAGCAGGAGTTAGTGATATTTTGTCATGATGCTTTGCTCAGATTATAGGAGAGATGGTAACTGGGGAATTGATGGCAGTGATACTGGTTACACTCATAAGTTTGCTGAGCAGGGTTCTTTGCTTAGTAAATATGCCAGATAGCTGCTACATGGTAGTTCTGAACAAGCTGTATCTGTGTCTTCTCCTATACTAGTTCATGTTTATATCTTTAGCTCCTTTCCATTCTAAGTGGACTTTAAGACAGACTTTTCTAATACGTATGTAAAAATTAGTTAGGTAACAATGCAGAGAAAATGAGAAAGGAATGAAATATTTGAGAATTGCTCGGTTTGTTTTTTTCTCTACTGTTAGTGCCATCTGTCCAGCTTTGTTGAACTGTATTAATAGCATTTTAGAGCTGGAATCAAAACGTTCATCCACATTTGGATAAACTGCAATTCCCAAATATTTGAGACCATTATTACTCCAGGAAAAATCTGAGTTCTTTAAAGGAATTTCTAGAGCTATTGATGATTTTAAATGATTCTCCATGAGAGAGAGAGACTTATGAAAAGTACTAGATTAACAAATAATGAAAACTGAAATAACCTGTTTATCTTTAGAACACGCACAACATAGGCAGCAGCTACAGAAATTACTTCACCAGCTGCCAATATGTTTCCACCTTGCTCTGCAGGGAATGTGGATGTTCACGCTCCACTGTACTTGTATCTTTGGCCTTGCTTACAGGGACACCAGTGATGATCTAAGTGAGCTTGTTGATCAGAAGGAAATAGAAAATTAGCCGTTTATCCTATGTTTTTAAACAGCCTACCTAAAAATATGAATTCAAACCATCTCTTTTGAATATGTAGCAGCAGTATAGAAGAGAACATTAAATGTCATTCAAAGATTTAAATCTTTATTTTTTTAAATCTTTGAATTATCTTGTATTGAATACCTTTAATAAACCAAACAAGAAGTGCCTGCATCCGCAATAAAGTATCTTTATACACATGCTGCCAAAACTAGGACAAAATACAATTTCTGCTTTGAAAAAAAATCCCATGAATCACACTTACTCTAATGGAATGGTTGCTATAAAAATACATTGATAAATCACAGGAACAGCCGTTCCAGCTCAGACCAAAGATTTGTCTGGCTTGGTATTCTACCCCCAACAGCAGCTAAAGCAGATGAATAGGGAAGGATATAAGGGGGAAGACATGTCTCCTGGCCTTCAGTAACTTGCAGTTCATGGATTTCCTGTGTCAAGGGTTGTATCTTTGTGTTTAAAAGCCCTCAGTGGATTCCTTTCCCTAGTAATTTCTCTAATAAACTTTTATTATTTAGAGTATCCTAGGGCATGTAATTCCACAGTGTGACTACAGCATGTGGAGAGCCATCGCTCTTTGTTTTCAGTCTGTAGACAAATGGACTGTTCTTATTTTCCCTCTCTTTGCTCCTTTTTGCTGCTCCTGTTCCTTTCTTGCACTGTACTGTACCTAAAGCAGAAGTCAATCATACCAACACTCGCCGGGGATTTTTTTTTTTAAAACTCCATTGTTGCCTTGCAAAGGTTCTCCTCAGTTAGTCACCCTCAGGTTATGAAAGTTCCTCTGGCTTAATTTCTCTTTTTCTTGACCCAGGTTTGCCAAAACATGGTTTGTTTAGGGAAGCTTTTATCTTGCCCCCTTTTCGAGAGTGGTAGAAAATTATCCGGGCTGGTAGAAAGTTGTTGTGCTTGCTCCAAGACCTCAACAATGTTTATTCTTTCAGTTCGGTTCACTCTGGTACATGCAGAGCCCTGAAAAATTTCCTGAGATAGACATGTTCTCCCATGTCTCTCATCCACACAGGAGTATGCTTAGTACCTGCCAGCAAAGGTTGGAAGTTTAGATCTGATGCCAGTGCTTTAAATTTCCATATCAGAGTGAAAAATATCACTAGGCTTACTCAATTTTAGTAAGTGTATCAAAAATACAAATTTACAAAGGTACTGTTTACACAGGAAAACTCATCAGCTGTATTTACAGCCTTCCATGTTTGTCTCTGCTTATTGTGTCAGCACTTCGCACTTACATTAAAAACAGGTTTGGGACTCATCTCACCTATTTTGATATGCCTGTAGCATCACCTCAGGCTCCTTTTTAGGAGATAAATAAATACTTTTAGAGCACAATTCCTCAACATTTTTTGTGCTGTTTACTTTTGGACAAGATTATTTATACCTTCTTTTTTTCCACTGACTAATAAAGCACTCTCAACAATGAAATCAGTTAAGCTTCCATGTTGTAGATATCTACATTTGGTTAGGTGAGTCGTTATGGAGATGTTATGGAAGTATTCTTTAATATTCATCGGTGTGGTTGATGCAGAAACCTATAGCATCAGAAAGAAAATGTTAGTTCTCGTGTTCCATACTCCCCAGTCTTTAGAAACACATATGCAGAGACTCTGAGAAGTTCAATTAATGGAAGAATGGGCTGTAACTGGGAACAAGTAGAAAATGTATAAGCTCAAGATCTATAGAAGACAAACCTTAATCAAAACAAACCCTTCTTGGACATTGGACACCATGGATTTCATGTATACTTATTTCAATTTCTCCTTCAACTGAGATGCAATCATGAAGTACAAATAATACTTCTCTCCTTGGCATCCCCAAAAGGCTAGTCCATGAGGTCCTTTTCTTCAAAGCCAGTGGAGCTCTAATCCCATAGTATATTTGTGGAGACACTTCAGAGAGAGTGCTTGATAGTTATCACACTTCATTTTCTTCTGTCTTGGAGAACTTATGGTCTCTCATTAAAAAGGTTCCAGGAGTTCTGTATTTGTGGAATTCCAACCTCATTTTCAAAGGAGGTGCCAAAGAATTGGGGATTCATCTTTTTTATTTCCTTCTCCTGTTTTTCTTTTGTTTACAATTGGTATTTCTAGAAAAAATACCTGCATGTGTCATGCATTCAGTAGTGCCTGTCTGAGTCAGCAAGTAACCCCTAATAATAGCACTCAGAGAAGTAAACTGCTATGTTCATCTCCACAGAGTTCTTCAGATGGTCTTGCAGCTGAAAACTGTAATGTGCTCAGAACCCTGTGTAACTTGATCTTTGACTGCAGCCAGACAACCAGGATTGAGTTTTCATCTTACCATACTGGAATTTCTTGGCAGCCTTTTATCCTTTTTTAACCTTTCTCACAATGATAATTGATTTTATTGTATGCGTCAGGTATTGTACTGTGGAACAAAGGAGTTGGGAATCATGGAGCCATCTTGCAGGAGTTGGAAGTCAGGCTGGAGAGCTAGACAGCGTGGAAAGCAATGTGAGATAGAGGTCCGAGGAACAAAGCCGTAATGAACACGATAAAAAAGCCTATATTGGTGGTAGCTATTGTTAAGTTTCTGTTCATAAGCATGCTGTTATCAAGACTCACTAGTACAGAATTTTGTTCTGTTGTACTAGAAAGTCTGCAAGGCCATGTCCTCCTCTGTGCCATCTGGCAGAGGACAGCATCTGGGCCAGTGTTTTTAAAGGGAAGTCACTCTTTCATGTTTCTGTATCTGTTAGCACACTCCTCAGGCGTTTTACTCCTTCAAACCTTCTAATTATGTAGTAAAATATTTTAAAAGAATGTATCTAGCCAAATAGGCGACTGACTCTCAAAAGCAATTGTTCTTTTCCAGCAGTGGCTTCTAGTTCAAAAATCTCAGCCATCTGCTTTCCATCTTATGTATATTGATGTTATTTTTTAGTCAGCATTTTATGGGGCCATTATAATAAAGGGAAGTCTGGGTAATTAAAACTGTATCATGGCTTCATGATCATTAGTGGTAAAACACATATGTTGACACAAATTTATCTCTGGTTTTGTTGTTGGTTTTTTTTCTCCTTTTTTTCACTGCTTCAGAGGTTCTGATGCTTTTCTTCTGTGACATCAGTTTAGTAGTCTACTGTACTCTCAGGGTTGGTTTTAATGTTAGTGAGGGCCGGTTGCAAGTGTGTCAAGTACTTAAAAATGGACAGGGCCATTGGGAACTACAAGCTGCTGCCTTCCCTGTTTCTGTTTCTTGGGCCTTTCTCTGGAATGGGGAAATTTTCAACACTCCATCTTCCAAAATACAGTGCAGGAGTGACTGTAATATGCTGTGCTGAAATTAGAAGTTATTATTTCAATATTAATATGGAATAATGCAGCATGCAGGTTTTAAAAAGTATGAAGTTGGCTAGCAACAGTCACCTTGGACTGCTAGATTTCGGAGTGCTCTCATTCACGCCCACTAGTAACCTGTGATCACTACCTTTTTTTTCTGTAGTGGCTGCTATGCGAAAAGAGCATTTTCAACCATTCAAAAATGGAAATGCCTGATTATATGGGCATGTCTACTACACTGTCTTCTGGCCAAGTAGTCTGGATAATTTATATGTAAATTAGGGGAACATTTCTGGACTGACCCTTTTCTTTAAAGCTCTGTGAACCAAAGTGGTACAGTTTTACAAAGCTTATATTGGTCAAATATTGGGCTTGTTCACATTTCTGCAGTTTTGCTGTCAGGACTATTCCTTAAAAGCTATTCAAAACAGAAAGTATTTTTTTCCTGTGTGATTGCACCTACTACAGGCTTTGGAGATTTGATTTTTATGTTTTATGTTTTATATTCTGTAATGGACATTATAGTCCTGGCAGGGATTAGATTCTTGGGTTCATATGGTCCAGTTTCTGTGCACAGTATAGCCCAGATAGGCAGTAGATACTCTGTGGATGCTTTGAGGTGCAGGGTAATATCCGAGAGGATAATATCTAGCAATGTGGGCTGATGTCATGTGGATAAGGACTCTCAATACTTAGTCTTGGTTTTGAGCCTTCTTTTTACCCTACATCACAAGCATAAGGTGGTTATTTTCACCTTACTCAGCAGCTAACAGAGCTATCTGGTTATATCAAACATCCAGACAGGAGGGGTAACAACTTGCTGGTGCTGTGGGGAGAAAGGGCAGAGGGAAGGAATTTTGGCTGTGATCACCCCCTTCACACAGAGTTGGTAAACGTTAAAAAATCATCATCAGGGAAGAAGTCCAAGGCAGAGACGTGCTATAACGCAGGTCTTCTGACAGCTCACCATATGCCTCGACCAGTGATTTCAGGTGAGAAATAGAAAATAGACAAATATGAATACACTAGCTTTTAGGAACTATCTGGGAGTGAATTAGAATTTATTAGTAGATTTTATCCTGCACAAACAGAATGTCCCTTTTTAACCCTTGCATGCTAATGCTCAAGCTGGTCACTACGTTGCATGGAAATCCTCCATTGACTTCAGAGGAAGGGGGTGGAAAATATTTGCAAGAGGATGAAACCCCAACAGTTACTTAGGGTTTTAAATTTAAGGCTTGTCTGTGTCTGGTTTCCACTGTGCATAACCTAGTGACTGTGGTTTGCCAGGTATCTTTCTCTCGGCTCTTGGAAAGCGTGTATATTTTCTCTCCTCTGGTCCCTCAGTAGAGGATGCTTTCTGTGGATGTAGTGGATTTAATTATTTAAGCCTTGTTCATGTTCTGCTACTTTATAGATAGCTGTACCTTAAATCTCTGACAGTAACATAATGTGTATTGGGATTCTCAACGGAAGAAATATGCAGACAATGTGGTCACTACTGTAACACCCCTTTATTAAGCTGCAATTGCAATTCATGAAATCATTGCAAAATAATAAAAAAATGGTTGGAAGATAAATACCATAGATACGGTCCCTAGAAACCACCGCTTACTTTAATTGAGAGCAGCTGCAATATTGCAGAAGCCCAGGGAATGTTGCAGTTCATATTCTTCCTCCCTGGCTCTTTCTAGGGGAGCACAATACATGTTCACAAACATACATCCTGGCAAGGTTGTATGCAAATGTTTTTCTTAAATATAAACTAAAATTAATTTAAAAGTTGCTTGCACTCAGGAATGTTGATCCGTAGATGCTCTACAGCTTCAGAGCCAAACAGGCTGCTGTTTTCCCGTTTCCTTTGTTCTTGAAAAATTGCCCATACATTGGGTTGTGCCTTTAAGATTTCCAGTTGAATTGGGCATCTGGGAAGTCAAAGGAGCACTTTTACTTCTGCCAAAAATTTACAAGCACAAATAGAAATGAATTGGAAAATATATATCTGTTATCTGGTTCATCTTCCAGTTCAAAGACTTTGCTTGGGCTGGTCTTTCATGTTACTTCTTTATCATTACTTCTGGAAAAAAATGCATGAAGTCATACAGTGCTCCCAGAAGTCGTATCTCTATTGAAACAGGCATTAAAGCAAAGAAATAGTAAGAACCTGGTGTTTTTCAGTCCCACTTGTATAACTGATGAGAGACTATAACATATCCTTAGTCTGAAAATACTCCTGTGTGCATTTTTGGAGACAGAAAACAGGTATTAAGGAACACAGAGACAAACAGCTTAATAGTCCAGGTGCGTAATTTGCACTTTTAAGTCATTCTTCTCCCCACTCCCATATAAGCCATTTTATTTTCCTGCAAGCCAAGTCAGATGCACAGCCCAATATAACTATTTTAACAGCATCAGTTCTCTGGGGGAACTACCAAGCTTTAGAAACCTTAAAAACAGTTTCCAACCAAACACATTCAGTTCCTGCCAATGAATAGCTCAGTCAGCTGATCTATGATAGAGTTTATAGTGTATATATGTTGAAGAAAACATGCAGACAGCAAGACAGCATCTCAGAGTGGAACACTGCATCATGCAGAATAAATCAGTTGGAGTGAAGCTTGCAGGTTAATCCTTGTCCTGTGCATTGCACTAGCCGTTTAAAGTGTGTGCCACACTTACTTTATTTGTTTAAAAAATACGCTGTTCCTCCTTATGAGATTTTTATCAACAGTAATAAATAATCTCTCCAGATGGTTCTGGGAGGGACATTGGTTGCATTAATCAATTTTTATCTTTCAAGGAGAAAGCAAGGCACAGCAGCTGTGTCTCTCACCCAAGATCTCCTAGAAAGCCTGAACAAGAGAAAGCAAAAGAATCCAGATCCCCCTTGCTCTGAGCCTCTCTTCCTTCCCCGCTAATATTCTGTCTTCCTCTTTAATATTTCAGATTAGCCATACAGGGTTTAGGGAAAGGGTTCATAATGAGATTTTCTTCTGTGGAATTTTTCCAGGGTTCCACCTAGACATGGCATTTTTATTTTTATTTTCACAGAAGGACTCTCCCTTCCCCAGGCCCCACAAAAGTTTCTCTGATGGGGAGATGGGACAACTTGGGAGGTCTGTGTGAAGAGCTACATTTTGCTGGATACACTCCTGCTGTTCATAAATTGCTCCAATGGGAGGACCAGCCAACTAACTCAGTCAACCTACTAAAATGGATTCCCTATTTTATAGAGATAGATCCTCTCACTTAACTCATCTGTTATATTGTAAAAAAATGAGAGAAGACAGTGCACATATAACACGGGGAGAGTAAACAAACACGAACGGGTAAGGTTTTGTTGGTATCAACAAAGGTTGGGACTTTCCTGTTTGCTCTTTGCTCTACATCGGTTTTAATGCTTTTCCCGTCTCTCTTCACCCATTTAGATTTTGATTCTGTAAACATAAACCAGCCCAAAATTTTCATGGGAGCAAACAAATAATTTCTTGCAGATTATTGCCAGGATTGTCAAAGGGAAGAAAAAAAAAAAGGTATATGTAAACCCAACAAAGAATTCTCAGGAGACCCTCATCAATGTTTGGATTTAACCTGAGCTCTGTGAAATATGAATCCACTGCTCTTTACTGCTACCTGTACAAGTCAGAAACTGCCCAAGCAATTGGAAAACTGGTCCTAAGTTACAGGCTTTGACTGGATGTTTCCTTCAGTCAGCTTTGGCAGCCTATGAAAGAACACTGGCTTTTGGAACAACTAGTTCATCACATGAAAATCATACTACAGAACTGTATTATTTCTGCTGCTGTCTTCGAAGACAGGTCTCTGGTTCTCTCTCTTGTAGCTCATGAATACTCTCAGTTGGCTAATTTTGCTCTTGTTAGTTTTCTGGCAGCAGTACTGTTACGTCAGTAAGTTTCTCACAGTGTTGCTTTTGAAAGCTGGTCACATTTTTTAGAAGAGCAAATGGGTAGTTACAGCAGTGTGGCTTTTTTTTGGTTCATCGTAGCTAGTCAAAGCAACAGCTATGTCAATCAAATCTGAACTTCTGGGCTGTAAAGACAAGAGAGCGAGGTATAGATACGTTAGAATGTCTGTCAGATGGGAGATCCAGCCTAGGCAAATGACAAGATAGGAACTGTTTATTGTGTGTCTTTTTGCAGGCTGTGAGACTGGAACAGGTTGCCCAGAGAAGTTGTGGATGGCCCATCCCTGGAAATGTTCAAGGCCAGGTTGGATGAGGCTTTGTTTAACCTGGTCTAGTGGGAGGTGTCCCTGCCCATGGCAGGAGGGTTGGAACTCCATGATCTTTAAGGTCCCTTCCAACTCTAACCATTGTATGATTCTATGCAATAGTGAACAATGCAGGGAAGACAAATAGGATGCTTCTGCTCAGTGTAATTGAAGGTCACTCAACTGTGAAGGGAGCAAAATACGACTTAAGATGGTAAACAGCTAGCTAAAGGAACTGCTTGCTGCAAGTTCCAGACCATGTACTTAGCAAGCACAAAGAAAGCAATTAGGTTGTTACAACCATGTTCCTTCAGTTTTAAACAGTAAACAAAGAACAAGAGCTGTAGAGAGAAAACCCTCAGCTCATGAAGCTGAACTTTAATGGAAGTTATTAGTGGCTGGTCTAAACAGTTAATTGAGCACAGGCAGCATTATATGCCAGTAGAATGACCTATAGCTTCCTTCTGTTTGGTTTCATGATCCTTCATCGATTGCTGACATTCTTGGAGATGGGATATCAGACTAAACACAACATTGATTTGACCATCGCACTCCACATCAATATGCATGCTCCTTAGCTACTTCCTGCTATTTTCAAAGCCATGGTATGGCACTTTTTCTCAGTGTTTCTGGCAGCATGATTGAATAATGGCAGCCTAAATGCTAGCACGTTATGGTTAGCTCTATAGCTAACCATAAGTTCAGCTATCCAGTGTTGGAATGGTTATAGGCAGAAACTAGTCAGTGTTCCATCTCAAAAGCAAAATAAGAAAAAAAAAAAAAAAAAAAAAGGAAAAATAAATGTAATTCCCAGACTCTTTGTCACAACTCTGTGGGAGACCCACATTCTTGCATCTTTAAGTCCTGGGGGCATTTTTATTGTGTTGGGTTTTGTTGTTATACTATATTAACTGTATCACCGTATTAATTGTATAAACTCTGCCACATTGCAAATGAGCTGTAAAATCATACCATACATGACAAACAGATATTACACAATATTATTTAAATTGGTCTTGATGGTTTTTTTCGGTCACTCTCTGAAGCCAGTAAGTCCCAGTGTTGTAAATCTATCAGAAATGCTGTCTGTTCTTACACAATTTTTGCATGCCTAGCAGTCTTCTCTCCCAATTTGGTTTCTCAAGTCAAAGAATCACTCTGTTATGTAGGAAACCACCTTCATCTCCTTGTTTATCATGCACTGATGCTTGTTACAAGATGCAGTCATTCTCCTATTCTAGAGGTGGGAGCTATATTATATTTTATGGAGTAAAAAGGTTGACGTAGAACTAGCCTTGCTAAATGCAGTATTATTTTAAAACATACAACAATATGAGCTTTGGGTCAAAAGATTAATACTAACTTGCAGTATACCAACTAAGCTTTGTTAGATCATCTTTGGACCAAAAAGTAGGATTTATATACAGGCATGACATTGGCTTGTAACTCAGAAGAAAAATCCCCATTACAGACCTGTGCAGTTTCAGACCTGGCATGGAAAAAACCAAACCAAATAAAATTAAATATCTGCCTATTTGTATCCCAAGTTCCTTGGGTGGACGAAGAAAGGGGACTAGACTCAACTTGCAGACAAGGGCAGCTAAGCCAGCACACCTTTGTAAATTCAAACTAAATGACCTAGACTTTCTTTGAGGTATCCAGGCACTGCTCTGCCCAGCAAGACCTAAAGAATTTAGACTGTTGGTTTGGTGTTCAAAATGGTTCACAGATGCAGAAGGCCAGATCCAAAAAGTTAATTCCTGCAACAGGAGTCTTTTGACATCTGCTCCTCAGAGCTCTGTGCTAGATGCCTAGGCTCCCTCTGCAGTAGGGGAAGAGGTGGGTTCCAAAATGGCTGGCCAGTGGAGCCACTCTAAATGCCTGGAGCTGGTCAGTTGAGAAATTTGAAGAATGGAGGTAACTGTGTAAACCTTCTCCCCAGTGGATCTCATTCAAGGCTGCAGGAATTGTTCCCATTCACTCTACATCTAAAGCCTAGCACTTCTTGAAGAAGGTTATCAACAGCCTTTCTGTCAGGAATTCAACACAGCTTGTTTTTCTTCTGAAATGAGGCTCCAGTTCTGGTACCCTAGCCATCTTGCCTTCACTATAACAGTTTGGTCTCTCTGACACAAGAGACCAAAGTCATTCCCCAGCTCTGCTGCTGAAGATTCACAGCCAAGAGAATTGCCTTCCAGCAGGATGCTTTAATTACCAGATTAAAGGCTACTGGAAGGAGGGAGAAGATGGGCTTTTTCCATTCCTTCTGCTAGGATTTTGCCATTACAAAATGTAAATAAGAGTCTAAGGCCAAGCATGACTTTGTTCTAATGGTTCCACCTGCTGTTTTCAGTGTAGTTTCTGTATTTGAGGAGAGAACTACTTAACATTAACTTAGAAATATGAATGGTTCTGATAGACAGGATGAGAACTCAGAATTTCTCTCTTTGTGCTTGCTTTAAAAGAAATGGATGGTTGATGCTGCATTTTTCAAGACATCTAACTCCATCAGTGTTTCCCATGCATACTTGATTTCTAGCCCTGATAAAGGACAACCCTGCACATCTGGGAAAGCAGAAGTTTCAGGCCTTTCCATGGCACAAATAGAGCACTCTTATTTTTTTCAGCTAGATGCAGCTGAGCAGAGCTTTCCAGGGCCACATCTCTGTATGGAGAGTTAGTCTCTGTTTGGATTAGACCCATGTTCTTTTTCAAACCCAGGCTAGTATCCTGGAACACTGGAGTGAGTGAGGCTCCTCACCATGATGAGTTTGTGGCTCTGTGGCAGGCTGAGGGCTAGCTTTGGTACTAAAAGACAGATCTGAAGCAGATAACATGTCAATCTGATCCATATTTGCAAAAGTGTACCAAATATTAATCAACAAAATTAGACAATGTTCAAAGACAATATTCAAATTAAACAATAGTAGGATTGTCATCTGGCTTGCCATCTGCTATAATATGCATGCACATCAGTTGAAAAGGCTTTTCTATTCAAATGTGTATATCTAATTGTCCCAGTATAAATCCAAATGGGCCAGAAAGAAGTAGAGTGTAAGGAGCCTACAATTATCACAATGCACGCAGTTTATGTCCCATGTCAGTGCACACCCAGTGTTCTCTTGGAAACAAGTTTTGAACAACCATGTCCTTTGAGAGCAGGCACAAGTATCTTCATAAGGGACTTCTACAAGGGTGTTCTCTTTGGTATTTCATGCAAATATGTAGAAATGCTTACCTCAAATTTCACATTTCTTAGACTTTTACTCTCTTTTGGTTTCATATTGCTCTTCAGATACTAAATAATGATAGGCTTCATTATAATCAGAAGGACAGTACTGCTGTTCTGTTGGGTGTAAATCTGGAGCAAATCCATCAATGTCAGAAGTTTTAGCCTAGATTTGGGTTTGTGTACACAAGAACAGAATTTGGACCATACATCTTATTTTTCTTTTGATACAATCCAGTGTATCCGGAAACAAGAAAGCCATATCAAGCCCCAAATCATAGAACTCAACTTTTTAAAGATATCGACTTTCTTTTACGATCTGGGTGGCCTTCACCATGTCTGGGAAAACATGAACCCAGTGGCCCTGGTAATGCATCACCTGCTTTTTTCCAGACTGCTGTAATCAATTTGTCTTTATCCACCACATTACCAAAAGACACTATTAAAATTCATATCTGTGTGTTCTCCCCAGAGGGTAAACCATCAGAGATCTCCAGGGTTTTGGAGGTTTTTGTGGAGATGCAGAAGGCTTTAATTAGGTTGAAAATAAGATCAAATTTCTTCCCTACGGTAATTTCAGATACTTCCACCAGATTCCTGTAGGGCTATTTTGCACTCTGAAAACTTGATCAATCCTCAACCCCAAAAATTACAGCTTTCGTTTACATTTTTCTGGAACATCAAAGCAGAGGAGTGTTGCCCTTAACCAGTGTTCCCAGGCTTAAATAATGATGCTTCAGTTTTTTGCATAAAGACTTACGATGATCTCTCATGTAGACCATGGAACAGTTAATTTGGGAAGCATAAGAACACAGTTGGGCCTGAAGGATCTTAGTTGCACTTAGGAAAATCTTTAAGATACGTGGTATCCTTTAAGAGTAGAGGTTATTCCTCAGGCAAACGTGGAAAGAAACAGAGTTCTGCCCAAGGAACAAATGAGTAAGAACCAAGTAAAAACTTTACATTTTAGCCCCAAGATACTTACCTCTTCTAAACTGTCAGGAGAGACACAGTATTGTTAAATCTACAGGATTTGTTTCATTGTTTTACTAAAAACTTTGGCATCAAAGTGAAGGGAAGAGACTTAGTTCTTCTTCCAGATGCCTCTCCCTGCAAAGCATGACCTCAGAGAAGAAGAACATCCAAAAAAATACGGCTTTGAGCTACCATTCCCCTGCTTGTGTTTGAGGCATCTTCTTTTGAAAAAAACATCTCAGGAAAGCAAGCATTTGAGAAACAAATAAAAATGAAAAACCGAATGGAAAGGGGGAATGCGTGTTAGTAATCCCACAATGAGAACTGTCATGAAGAACCTACTGGACTCTCAGAGCAGAGCTGCCAGTAACTCTGCACCTGTGTCTGTCTACCCATTTACTATGCTCTACTTGTTCACCATGTCCCAGAGTGTTGTTCTCTGGAAATCCATGGGAACACTTGATTACTTTTTGCAAGAGACAAATCTTAGATTTCAAACACTGTAAAATTTCTTAGAGGAAATGAGTACATAAATGTGGTTTGGCTTCTCTAATATTCCATTTTAATAACTCTCTATATCTCCTTTTTTATTATTTTTTGCTACATCATATTTCTTGTATCCAATAAATGTCTCCTCAGTGTATATTGTTGTATTGTTTCCAGTGTGAAAAAACATGTACTTTCTATAACTGGAGTTCCTACCCATAAACACTGATCACTTGAATCCCCTTTTGCTTCATTCGTACTTTTTCCCACACTCTCCTGCTCTAGCTACTACTGCATTCTACATCTATCCACTTAGAATCTGAAGTCTTAAAAGACAGTTAAACCTGGACCAACCATATGCATTATTCTATGAGTAGCTAATGAAGTCTGAACATGCTCTCTGTGGCTGCTGGTTATCCTCTAATTCCCCTCCTCCTTTTTGATGGAAACAATTCCACATTTGACTTTCCCTTCTGACAAAAAGAGGAATTTTGCAGCAAGTCTGGAACAGCGCATGTTCTGACTGGCCAGTCAATCACTTATACTGATTGGATAAAGGGCTACTGTCATGTCAAATTTAAGATATTACACCTGAATCCTGCCCGGCTTTCTCTCTGTTGGAGCAGTCATTTAGATCCCTCTTATTTACTTGTGGGAGCTGAATTATTTTTGAGACTTTGGCTGTTCTTTCAAGTATGGTAGAAATTGATGGATTGTTTCAGTAGAAGAACAGGCTTAATATGATTCCTGGTGGAGTGCCAATATGGAGTCCGGAGATGAGAACCTGAAAAGATGTGGAGTAATCTGCATTCTGTCCAGCAAAGCACATAATTTCCTGGTTAATTTTAGGCATGTGACTAACCCCACTGAAGAGAACAGAATTACCTACTCAACTGGGTCCTGGTTGAAGTACAGGTTGAAGTATTGAATTCTCAGTGAAGATAAACTGTGTTGGTCTGAGTGAGATAGACTTTGGAAATAGGAGAATATTATATTCCATGCAGCTCTGTTAGTCTACTAGTTATGCCAATTAATGTATAAACGTTCTATCTAATTTTTTTACTTCACACACAGTTCATGCATTTAGGAGAGTGTTCAATCTTTCAAACAGTAAGAATTCCAGACAAGTATGTTCAGTTTTAAAGGACATGCACACTTGAAATAAATCAATGTTCAAACATCAGGTGTTTAGATATTGGGGATTTACTTACAATTTACACTCCAGGAATATTATTCACCTCAATGGAAGCATCTGTACTGATATTACTGGGCAAATGTTAACCTTATACATTTTCAGAAATCAAATTAAAATTACTAGTTCAGTTCTAATATGGATGCAGCACCTATTCTAACTACTCTATTATAAAATAATAATTCTACGTGAAACTGTGACTTACGTGTTTGCATTTAAAACATTTACTAGACTCACGGAATTTTAAACATTTGGCTTTAAGGGCAAAGAAGAAAGCCAGGGACTTACATTCAGAGTCAAATTTTCCTTGAGATAGGCATCTTTATAGATTACACATTTAGACACTAGAGACACATTGCATGTACTTTACTGGTCCTTGTTTGGAGTGGCTTGCTCTTGGCTATTTCATATTGAAAGTGGACCAAACTCAAGCAGTTAAATGTACACTGCACACATTCTTTTCCCACAATAAAAGATTTTTCTTTTTCTGTAAATATGGAATATTATCCTTCAATGGACAGGATAAACAATACTCTGTCTGGATCTATGTTAAATTTCTGGTATCCATTCTATTCTCTCAGGTCATGTAGAATTTTATGCCACACGTGAGCTGAGAATCTCAGAGGCATTAGCTGTTACACATACTCAATCACATGGAAATAGATCCTAGGACTGCCATTGGACTGCTGTGCATCAAACCGCTATATGGAAAAGCTATTCTGTATGGTATTAAGAGGGTTCTAATGTGTTAATATGTGTTCTTTTCCTTCCATCAGGCCTGGTAGTAGACCTGCAGTACTAAGGTAGCCAGACTTTAAAAGTACAAGGGAAAAAGTGCATGAAAAATACTGTCAATAAATCCAAATATTCTCATAAGTGGGATAAATGAAACCATTTTCTGTGTTATGCTCAATGTGCCCTTCTCAGCACCCCTGACTGCAGACGTAGTCCCTTCCCTCTTGTGTCTCCTACTCCTTCTTTTCCTCCCTCAGTATCCTCTGTCACTCAGATGTGTGTTTAACCCAGCTTCCTCCATGACCCTGACAATCAAATGAACAAGACACTATATATGCTGTGTCTGATTGCAAGCTATAGGTATGTTTATTGCCTGACCAGCGCAAGCGTACTCAAAAGTAGTGGTGGTAGAGAAAATATGTAGAGGACTGAACTCCAACTGCAACTTTTCTGACAGTGCAGACATCTTTATCTTTTCCTGTTAAGCTCAGATAGCATTTTAATTTTTTTTTTTTCTTCTGCTGGAGCAATTTTGGTGTTTGAAGTGATCCTAAGATTCTGAACTAAGTTACAAACCTGAGGACAGAGGTCTCCTTGGTAGAGAATATTGCTGTTATGGACATTGTTTTAAGTGCATCCCTCTTTCTAACACATGATGGCTTGGGTTCAGTTTTTGTCAGTTACTTTATGTACAGATCTGGATTATAGTGTGACACTGAGGAATTTTGGAGATTCTGCTGTTTATATTTGATGAGAAGAAGTGTAGAGCTGGACAGGCTTTGTGAATTGCTAGCATTTCAGCTCTTTCCCTCTTGCTAGGTCTTGCAGATTGACAGATCAGGCAAAGACTAAACTTTGAAAGACTCCTCAGGTAAGCACTGGGTGCTGAAGGTGCCACTGGACTTTATAGTTCCCTAGATTTGGTGTGAAGGGATGGACCTGACTCATTTTGGAGCATTCATATTGGCTACTTCAGCTTTTTAGAGACCATTCAGGACTGCCAGGCTATCCATACTATGAAATGCTATAGAAAATTCTGATAGGGCTGGTATTAAATGTTAACTTCCTTTGCCAGTGATCTGAGTAACACTACCCAAAACATCACAACATCAAGTGTTCATTAGGCAGATATATATCTTAGATATGTAAGATACAGTGAATTTGTCCTACCTTAATATGCAACTAAGAGGATGTGATAACGAGGAAATAGTGGAAGAGATTGACTTTGGATAACCAGCTTACAAAGAAAAGCTGACTGGTAGGTGGCATTTTTCTTCATCAAAGTTCTTCCGTCAAAGAAACTGTATTTGTTTTTCCTCACTGGCCAAGCGAATTGCTTAGGATCTGCTGGAAATCACCCGTATGCATGCAGAGGGACTTCATTCCATGCAGATCCTGGACAAGATGATTTTCTGTGAAAGATTTATTCAAAGCTAGCCCTGGAGCTAGTCCAGGAGGGCAATCTGTTCAGGAAAGCAAACCCAAAGAAGAGAGAATTAAGAAGCATGTAACTAGTGCATCATCTCTTGCCCTTTCAACCCATACATTTGAGTCAGTACTGAATCACTTCTGCTGTGAAGAAAAAAAAAAAAAAGAAAATAAGCATTAAAAAAAGAAAACTGCTTTTTGCTTTGGGAAGCTCTGGAGTTTTTAGTGCCATTTGCTGTTGAAAGCAAAGGAAGGAGCGGTGCTCTGAGGACAGACTACAAAGTTTGGTCTAATAAATTTGAATGGATATACAGGGCTTGATTGTTCTTTCACACCAATGAAACTCCATAGACTGAAATCAGGCACACTAATTACACAATATACTTCTGTAAACGGTTTGTAACTCTGGAGTGGCTGAATTGTAATATAACCTAAGGCACAATGTGAATGTGCACCCCTGATCCCTGAGGCATGTGTTAATAGTAACACAGCTTGTCATCGTGTGTTTTTAAATTTTTAAATCTAAATAAAATATAACATTGCATGTAATACGTACTTTAAATGGCAGATGTGTAATAAACATCTCTATTTATGACAGAGTTAGGCAGCAAAACATAATGAGGTGTGGTTCTGGTACAAATTTTGCTTCGGGTTCACTTTGTACTTTTAACCACCCCAGTTAATTACACAGCTAAGATCATGCCCTGGAGAGTTTTAGTTTTCTTGTGATTATATAATGGACTCTTACTAATATCATTATTCAAAAAAGAAAATAAAAGGCTAGGACTATTTTCAGACAGAACCTTAAGTATGAAGATTTGTTTAAACTTCTTTTACTAATTCTGAGTCACACCTAAAGGTGTTTGAAGATGTTTCTTTGCCTGAGGTAACCGTGCAGCTTTTCCTCGGTGTTTGCCCCACTCTCTTTCACACACATGGTCTCCGAACGACTGCCATCACCCTGCTTTCTGGAGGCCAGAAATGAAGTCTTCATCTTCATAATGGCCCTGGAAGGCAGGGAATACTCAACGTCTGCCTTTTCCTGACGGGGCTCGGGCTTTTCATTCTTGCCCAGCTCGGTGGGAGGTGGGCATTCATCCCGACACCTCCGAGGAGCTGGGTGTCTGTGGTGTGCCCAAGATCAGATGGGAAGGAACGCCTGGCTCTGGGAAAGGAGGAATCTCCCTTTCCTCAGCTCCCACCTGGAGCTGTAAGCCCCAGACCCTCCTTTCTACTCCATATATGCACAAAGGGGAAAAGGGACAAAACGTGATCCAGTTATCAAAGGAACGGAAGAGTTTGGAAACGCGAGGGCTGTGTGCTGTAGGAAACAGGTGCTCGTCCTAGGGCGTGCAGGCTTTGGTGGGAGACAGGGCCATTTATCAGGGCTTGTTCCCAGCAGCCTTCTTCCCCGGGTGCAGCTCTGGAGTGCGTAAGGAACGGGCTGCGCCTCAGATGAATTGTTCTGGCAGCAGACGTGGCTCCCACCCGGCCCCAGCCTTTCCTGATGGCTGCTTGGCTGCTCTCCCATCGCATGAGGGTTACATGTCTGGGATGTGACAGGCGAATGACCCCTGGGCAAAATGGCGGCTGGGAGCAGCTGCCATTGCCGGAAGAGTGCATCCAGCTTGCAGGCAGCTCTCCTCCCTCTTCCCAAGCCGTCCAGGGGAAGGGAGGCAGAGCGAGGCGCAGGCTGAAGGATGTGGCTGCTGTGGCAGCAGCCTGCTCCCTGTTTCCCCTGGGAAACTTCCCCCTGTTTGCTGGGAAGCAGGGAGCGAGGTACCTGTGTAGGCCCGTGGGGAAGCCGGGGCCAGGGCACTCCAACATGGATGTGCTGCTGAACCGGGGGGAGTCAGTGCTGCTGCGTGCCCAGCTGGCAACACAGGCATCAATCTGTGCGAAGCCTTAATTAGAAAGACTATACGTAGTGATGAGCGTGCGCTGTGCCACTAGAAGGGGGTGGGTGTAAGACAGACGGACAGCAGACCCAAACCCTCGGCTGCTGTAAGATGCCATTACATCAGTGGCCAGTCTGTATCTTTCTGCTCCTAGTTTCTTTTCCCTCCCCCGGGGCTCATTTTGTTGACAAATTTGTTTTGTTCCAGCCATATGACAGTGGTTTTAAGGATTCAGCAGGCAACAAAAGATCTTAGGGATTTAGTTTTAATGGACATTCACAAAATATCCATTAATTTGAGTGAGAATGCTGATTTTAGCACCTTTTGGAATATGTACTAAGAATTTACTGTAATGTAAATAATTTACTACATACTTTGTGAAAGTAAGTATAGTGGAAAATTATATTTAGCCACTAATTTCTAAACTGAAACAGCAATATACTTCTCTGGTGTAATATATTTTCCAGTCATGTGCTGAAGAGAAGCATTTTTTTCAGCTGAGCTCACTTAAAGTTCAAAAGATAAATATATCACAATGACAAATTGCAAAATGCTATTCATACATTTAGGTAAAAATCGTTCCCTCATTTGTTTGTATTTCACATAAACTGTATTACTGTTATTTCCAAAGAAAATATAGTACAAAATAATTCTGATTTAAAATACAAGTATTGTTAATGGACCAAAGCAGAAATTTATCTTAGCTTGCAGGGAAAAAAAATTAGAGAAGCGAAGTATACTCTCTTTGGGTGAAATTCATTCCAGCACAAAATGACATCCACTCAACCCTCTGAACTGCCTAATCCCCGACTCAGCGCCCTACAGGGTGGGACATGAGTGGAATTGTTAGTGCAGGGGTTTTTGCATCTGTTCTGTTCTGGGTGGTTGAGAACTTCTCTGCATGGGAAAGTGGTCTGAATTTACATCACTGACAAACTGCCTTAAGACTTGTCCGCAAGGAGAAGCTAAAAGAAATTCGGGAGCAAATTTGCCATGCAAGTCATGACTCCATACCTGCAACTGGGAGGACGCTCAGCCTGCTGTGCGTGTGAACTGGTTTATCTGGTGTGCTGTGAGCCAAGTCAGGCTTGCTGGGCGCCAAATCAGTCCATGAAAGCAATGAACGTGTGGTAGATTGATGCTGTCCGTTTGCCACTTAAATGTACCCTCTACATGTGGAGTCACAGGCAGGAGTCAAAGTTGTCCACTGGGACAGGGCTACTCATTTCATTTTGTCCTTGGAGTAGAGAGGCATCTCTCACTTAGATCCTCATGAGCCCTATCCATACATTATGACACTAAGTAAAACTTTTTGTTTGTTTTGGTTAAAGCTTATGATTTGTCAAATGAAGCATCAAATCCTGCTTTTCCCCTAGATCACTAACTTACCCTGTATGTGTGCATCCTCTGTACGGTCTTTAGCAGGCAATGAGCTTTTTGTGCAAGGAGTAAGGACTTTCAGCTGCTGCCTTAGTTTCCTTGCCATGTAACTTACCATAGACTAACACACTGGATGACTCAGGTCAATGGACCTACATTGAGAACATAAGTAAAAACAAGGAAATGTGACAACAATAAATCTGATATTTAAAATTATATAGCAATGAAAGGTGAATGAGTCATTTTATTGGTAGAATATACATAGCAGAGTAACATGTTGGCATCAGAAGTATTATTTAACACACATACAAGGTTATGCTCTGGAGGTCTATAATTTCACCGCTCACTATTTTTATCACTTTTACGTTATCAGCTCAGAAATCACTTATGGAATTAATATACCCTGATTTCTCTTTCCAAACAATTATATGCACCCTGCCTCACTTCCAACACATATGCATGTTCTCTCTTTCTCACACACACACAAAGGATTCTATAACAACAGGACCATTATAGAGAATGATCTAAAACATGTGGACTGCAGCCAATATTTAGATATGGTATAGTAAATTCTGGAAGGTATAAAAAGGAAATAACTGAACTCATTGCAGAGAAAAATGAGCCAGTCTTAAGTACTTTTAATCACAAAGTTTCATATAAAAACATATGCAAGATACTGAGCCTAATATTGAAGGGAAAAGAGGCTAGGGGAGAGGAGAAATCCAGTTCCACTGGGACTTGGGATGGGAGTTTTTTAGCATTTTTGTAAGAACCTTTCAGGAGATTAATGCAAACCATTTAAGCAAATATATAAATATGTTTAACAAGAGGCAGGCTCCTTGTGACAACTGTGACCTGAGAACTTCGTCACGCATCCCCACAGCTCTGAGCTGAAGGGGTAGTCAAGACGTTGATGCTCCTTCCTTCCCCAGATTGCTGTTGCACCTGCCTTGCAGGCAGCTCCGTTGCTCTGCCCACTCCCTCGCTTTGTCTGAAGGCACCCCTGGGAAGGAGAGACAGCCACCACAGCAGTACCAGGGATGAAGGAAGAGCGAGCCAGTTCCTTTCCTCTTTCTCAAAATACCCAGCTGTATCCAAGTTTCTGCCTAATCAGTTTTTGCTCAATGTCCCAGTACTGTGAGCTGTGCTCCACAGCTCACCTCCTTACCTGGGAGGCTGTGGAAAGCTTCGCCATGTCCCTGGGCAGGATTGTCAAGCCTCTGTAGATATCCATAGGCACGTGCAGTTGCCCACCATTCTGCATATAGCTGTGTTCTGCATTTGCATAAAATGCCATGCATGAATCGAAACCTGCTTGTCATTAATCAAGGGCTTTAGTGAGCTGGAGCTTTTCACTGAGGTTTTTGCCGAGCCTGGGCTTCAACATTTTCACACTTGCAAACTCCACTTAAGAAAAAAACCTGACTGCCAGCATCTGTCTGATAAATAGTTGTTCAAAAGTATAACAAATGCAAAACAACCCTTCCTTGTTTTAGTTACTGTTGGACATGGATGTGGGAGAAGGATAGAGAGGGACTTTTTGGAAGTATTAGTCTTACTCAGTGGGGGGGAAACCGTTTCGCCAGCCTGTTTTCATAACTGCTTCCTAAAGCACATGGAAACAAGTGGGACTGATTCTGCCAACTCTGCCCCTTCAAAATAGAACTTTACTCCATCAGAAAACAGCATGAGTCTTCACAGTGCTGCTCTGCATAAATAAGTCTTTACTTCTTAGTATTAAAAAAGGCAAAACTGATGGTCAATCAGAATCTCCAGCCATAAACTAAAGAACTAGATCTGCATTAAAAAGTTAAAAACAAATTACAAAGTTTCCTTAAGTGAAAGGGTGAATTTTGTTTTGAAGTAATGAATGTATGAATCAATGAAAAGACACCACTGGACAATCGGCTCTTCCTCCACATATCTTCAAGTCCAGGGCTAGTGAGAACTAATGAGCGGAGGCAGTCCTGTGGAGGTGACAGGAACGCCAGTTTGTGGAGATGAAGTCTACGGAGTATTTCATACAGAAATACAAAAAGTACCCTCTGGACTGAAAGGACTGTAAGAAGAATCTCATTATGACGGGTGACAGCCTAGGTGCATAGCTGCTGAGGTGCAGCGGATGCGTGGTTTGGCCTATAAGGTGGCTGTGTTGCATTTTTAGGCTGTTTTTAGGTTGGAGAATTGTGACCAAAATAATCCCACATGGGCTGATTCCACTGCAGCTGCACCAGGGTTAGCAACAATGGGAGCCTTAGTATAGACAGCTTTCGGCTCCAGCAGCCGTTTTCAGCACTGTATCAGTTAACCCTGCTCTGAGGAGGGTTAATTGACACAGTGCTGCAAATGGCTGACGAGATGAAAACTCATATATTATGACTCCAAACATCCCTAACAATTGTGCAGCTGCATTCGTATTAGCAATGGTGGGAATTTGGAGGAGGGAAGAAAATTCCCCGGTGCAGACAAGGCCTGAGAGTGAGCCTTAATGTTCTTTTCTGGGTCTTGTTTGTCAGCCGCAGTCATGCTTCCCTAAAGCATTCTCCCAGCCATCTGCAGATTGCTGATTATGAAGCAGCAGCCGCTGCTGGTTCAACCAGTTGGATGAAAAGCAATGAGTGGAGGAGTGGAACCCTGGCCCGTCTGATAGGTGCACTCAAGGTTCCTGTGCCTGCTCTTCTCCTTCCCTCTCTTGTATCCCCAGAGACCAGAGGGAGTCCACTGAAAAGGAACCAGGGAAAACAAAAGCTAACTTTTCCCACAAATATCAACAATATTTGCAAAATGTACTTCTGCTGGGAGGACTGGTTTTCTGGAAATTGACTATCAGTATTCCCAGCTCCTTAAGTACCCATTATAGCCACGTAAATTCCTTCGACTGGTCTGGCTGGCTACAAGAGTGAAATACCCAACCAATATATGACCCTTATATAGACAAGGTAGCCTGCAGCACTGGTAGGCCAAGGCTGTTCCTCTAAGGAGCTCTCTGAGGCAGTGCAGAGCTGAGAGTTCCTTGAAGAACTGAGGAAATAGGCAGAGAAATTCTTCTGCTTTCCCATCCCTGGCCAGAGATCTCTTTCAAAGTCAAACCGTTGCTGCTTCTTCTGACCTAGGGCCTTAAACTTGCCTTATCACTATCGCTTTCGAGTAGCTTGACTCCACGAGAACCAGGGTGGAGAAAGCAAGACCCCCCTTGCGCAGAACGGACTCTCTGTACTCCTGCATACATGGTAAGAGGGCATTGTAAAGTTGGTGACACACTGCCTGTCACACAGACTGCACTGCAGACCTTGAAGGAAACGTAGTAGCTTGGAACAGAAAATAAAATGTTCTCTCCTCGTGTAATGCACTATCAGTTCAGGCCATCTGAGCTCCCAGACTTCCACAGGTGGGAGTTAGTTATATTTAGGATGGATTATGTTGGGTTGGTATCTATAGGTGACATCTCCCCGTGATGGGGCACAGCATGAACCTGTTCATCTACAGGGTGTGGTTCTTCTGCATCCACGGGCTTTTGAGGAAGAAAGTAGATGAAGAAGTGAGCAAGGGAAGGGGGTTGCTTGTTGCTATTTATAACCTCAAAGGCCTATTTAACCCCTAATTTTCTGTCTTTCTAAAAGATACTTTGCTGCAACCTGGAGTTCTATATTCTGATGCAAAATATTATAGCTGCTGCTAGATAACACAATTTAAAAAGATCCCCTTTGGGAATAGAGGAAATTTAACCCTCTACAAGCCATCACACTGACTACAGAATAACAAACGGCCTCTGTATAAGTGTTCTGGGTTAGGTAGCAAAATCTCCATCCCATTTTTCATTCTCTTCTTAATCTTGTAGGAAGTTTCTCTAACTTCTTTAGAAATTTCCTCAGTTTGTAGGCTCATGGAGAATGGAAACCAGGCCTATGTTTATGTAATTTTCTATCCTATTATGAATGCTTCCAGGAAAAAAAATAATAAAAGCACTGACAATTAATACTTTTGTTGATAGACGAAAGCTTAAATCTCAAACCAAAGCTGGTGGAAAGTAGGTAATCTCTACTCTGGTAACTTCGCAGTATTCTCTGCAATAAATTATACAGTTACATTCACTGGTGTTAGCACTGGATGGAGCAATAACCCATACTGTCAGAGGATGGACTGGAACAGTGGAAGGAACAGTTACCACATCTCTTTTGGAAAGAAATCTGGAACAAAACCAAGAGCTGTTTCTGGCTTCTCAGCTCCCACCAGCCACTTGAGGAAGTCAGGCTTTCTGGGTTCTGGATGCCTTGTTGCTTACCTGTGTTAAGGTTCTCTGGATATAAATGATATAAGAACATGGTTTTGGATTAGTCTAGACAGGTTTGTATCCCCAAAGCTGCCATCAGGAATATCGCACTGGTTTGTAATCGAAGAACTTTTGGTAAGGAGGGACTCAAGACGGTTTCAAATAAATGACAGACCCATAACCATTTAGATCTCTGATGCTCATTCTTGTGATGACAGAGAATCCATAAGCAGACATCCCTAGAAAGACCCAAACCCTGTTGTGCTGAGCACAGTGCAAGAGCTAAGACTTTTCTTGTCCAGAACAGCTTTCAAACAGTCAGTTTAGGAACATTGCTCCTGTGTGAAGATTATTTGCTTAGCACTGTATGTAAAAAATCTTTGGACTCTGGTATTGTTACTAGAACTCCTCAAGGGAAGACTAATGGAACTATTAATAGCCCATATAGGATGAATCTGTGGGGACGGCAGTTTTGGAGCTACAAGCTTTTAGCAGTCGCATGTACCACTTTCTTCCAGCGAAATGGATACATGAATATGCTTCAAAGAGATTAATGGACGTAAAACTTATTTGCTGCTACACTTTAAACTATAGACTTTACAATCTCCGCCTGGAATCCTGATCTCATACAGCAGCCTAATCTTTTGATGTACAGAATGGATGTAGGGCCCTGTGGATTTCTTCATGGTGTGATGGGAACTGAATATTTTACAAAGTCTAGTGGGGACTACAAGACCTTTCTGATAGCTATGAGATTTAACAGGTGGACTGTGTCCATCGTCCATAGCTGGTTGCTTTTGGGGATGGGAGGGAAGCAGGCTTTGGGAGGCTTGTGATTGGATTAAGAACACTTTGGGAATATTTTCAGCCTTAAGAAGTGTTCTAGGATTACTCTTTCTTTAGCCCATCTGTCTGTAGTGTACTTTTCCTATTCCACAGAAAATAACTCAGCTGTCTCCCGAGCACAGTCCTTGCTCGCCAATGATTGCATGTGTTTGATTGGGGTAACTTTTTGCCTGATTATTTATTTATCTATAGACAGCTATGAATATATAAATTATCAAGACAACTGGATGTATCTAGGTAGCCAGTGCAAGAAGTGTTGCAGCAGTATCTCTATCCTCTTCAGCATTTTATGTGATAAAATAACGTTTTATTTCCTCCTGAGGGCTCCCTTGTGTTTGTCCACCCCTGAGGAGGGGAGGAAGGATGTGAGGAGACAGTTATAGGGGTGGCTCCCTCTCAGCCAAAGTCCAAGACCTTCAAGGAGGTGTGGGACTGGGGGAAACGCCAAAGCTGCACATGGAGCCCAGGTGTCAGCATTTCCTTTGGGGGACACACAGACATCGGGGTCCTCCCTCGCCTTTGCGGCCATCTCCTTGTGCCACAGCAGAGGGGCACGTAGGTTTGCACAGGGGAGGACCAGACTCCAGACCACAGGAGGGAGAGGGGGCCTAAAGGAAAGATGGGGAGGGACTCTTTATGAGGGAGTGCAGTGATAGGACGAGGTGTAAAGGTTTTAAACTGAAAGAGAGGGAAGATTTAGGTTAGGTATTAGGAAGAAATTCTTTCCTGTGAGGGTGGTGAGACACAGGGAAGCTGTGGATGCCCCATCCCTGGAGGTGCTCCAAGGCCAGGCTGGATGGGGCTTGGAGCAGCCCGGTCCGGTGGGAGGTGTCCCTGCCCGTGGCAGGGGGGTTGGCACTCGGTGATCTTTAAGGTCCCTTCCGACCCAAGCCATGCTGTGACTCTAAGGCCGTGCAGGACACCCTGCTTGAGGACTTTGGGAAGATGTGTAGACCGCAGCCCAGCCGCGCTCACGGGAACAATGTCGGGGCAGGGCTCTTCAGCAGAGGTCGTTCCCCGCACCGTCCCGGCAGGAAAGCTCCGACCGGCTGCCGGCCCGCACCCCCCCGCACCTCACCCGCCCGCCCGCCCTTCCCGCCGGCGGGGCCGCTCTCCCGGCGCTGCCCGC
>NW_015094506.1:22400038-22401956 GCF_001431845.1 Calidris pugnax | reverse complement strand
CATGTTGTATCTGGCCGGCGGCCAGCCAGCCCCGATCGCCGGGGTTTTCGGTTTTTTTGCTCTGCCTCCCTCCTCCTCTTTTTTTTTTTTTTTTTTTTTTGACCACTGATAAATACAGTTCTGTGCTTATTTTGATCAGACTTGTACAGCAATCTGGTGCTTTTTTTCACTCAGATGAAAAACTAATAGATGGCATGAATTTGATATACAATCTATCCTTCAGGCAATTCCGGTAATTCAATTGGGTAATTACACGAAGCAATTTGCATCTTTTCAGCTAGAGTCAATAACAAACCGTGGAGTAAAGTCCTAGAAACGCAAAGGTATTCATGTGGGTCGCAGTGTCTTTGATCCTCTACAAAGAGCAGGAGAGATGTGTGCCTGAATACATCCATAGAAATCTCCAAACCATTCGCAATGCTTGGAGCTCAAAAAAAAAAAAAAAAAAACAACCCTCAAACCCTCATCCTAGTTTAGTCCGTGGGCAGGACTCGCATAATAATATTTCCAGTCCAGTCCCAGCAGCTCGCATCACAGACACGAACCCAGGACCGCCCCCCCCCCCTTTTTTTTTTTAACTTCCCAATCTCCCAAATCGTTTTATTATTATTTTTTTAAATGGTCGCTCTTTTTGCCCGCTGCTCCCGCTGCTGCCGAAATCCCCGTCTTCCCAGGGTGCATGCTTCTGGCAAGACTGTGCAGTGTTCTCAGTCCATTTTCAGTGTGTCTTATCTTAATTTGTCCTGATCCGATCTAAGCGCGATAGCCACCACTTGCTTTCAATTTGTAGGATTTTTTCCCCTTCTTGGTTTGCTCCGACTACCCTCGGAGTATTTCCCTCTCTCCTTGCATTTCCAGGGTTGCAATTTACTTTGTCATTTTTTTTCTTTTTTTTTTTTTTTTTTTTTTTTTTTTTTACCTCCCCTCTTTTGAATTGCTTCATGTTACTAACCATTCCTAAATTGTAAGAGAGATTCATTCCCCCTCCTCTTCCACCACCACCAGCACCACTACCACCATCACCTCCTCCTCCTCCTCCTCCCCTTCTCTTCTCCTTTTTGGCAGCACCAGGACGTCCGGTGTGGTGGTGGCAGCGAGCAGCAAAAGCAGCAAGAGCTCGTTTTTGATTCCCCCCCTTCCAAGGTGCTTTGGAGAGACTGGTTTTAAGGCTGAGCAGCAGAAGTCACGATGAGTGCACAAGGTGAGGGACCCGGTCAGCCTTCCACTGCTGCCCAGGAGCAACCTGCAACCGCAGAGCCTCAGAAGAGAGGACGAGGCAGACCCAGGAAGCAACCACAAGTCAGTACCGTATAGATAAACGTAGAGCCGCAGATTATAGCGTTATAGGCATGTACATGTACGTATTATGCTGCAAACGAAGGAGTCCTGGAGCACGGGGCGGGGGGCTTTGTTGTGTGCTGCTTGCCGGCCGGGCGCTGCCGAGGAGATGGCGAGGGGCTTCTCCGGGCGCCCCGGCGGGGGGACCCCGGGCCCCGGGAGCGGCGGGGTGCTGCCTGCCGGTGGCCGAGCCGCCGAGCCTCCTCGGGACTTCCACTATTGTGCTGGGAGCGAGCTGGGGCTTTGCGATGTAAATGGGGAACATGGAGCAGCGCGGCTCCGACCAACCAGCGCTCGCTGGGTCATTTCGAGCTGATTTTGAAATTGCGAAAGCCAGGAGCGGGGAACGGGGCTCTCCTGTCTCCCTCCTCTCCCAGCCCTTGCAATGTCTCAATCCGTGTGTGTGTGCGTGTGTGTGTGTGCGTGTGTGTCGGGTCCCACCGGGGGCTGCTGCCGCCTCCGATCTTGACCAGCCCAGCCCCTGACTGCCCCTGGATCCTGGGGTTGGGGGGAGAGGAGGGTGTCTAGAAAGTCGCATCGGTTTTTTCGCTTGCCTTTCTTTTCTTCTTTTTTTTCCCTT
>NW_015094506.1:22397227-22398504 GCF_001431845.1 Calidris pugnax | reverse complement strand
TGCTTGCCGGCCGGGCGCTGCCGAGGAGATGGCGAGGGGCTTCTCCGGGCGCCCGGGCGGGGGGCCCCCGGGCCCCGGGAGCGGCGGGGTGCTGCCTGCCGGTGGCCGAGCCGCCGAGCCTCCTCGGGACTTCCACTATTGTGCTGGGAGCGAGCTGGGGCTTTGCGATGTAAATGGGGAACATGGAGCAGCGCGGCTCCGACCAACCAGCGCTCGCTGGGTCATTTCGAGCTGATTTTGAAATTGCGAAAGCCAGGAGCGGGGAACGGGGCTCTCCTGTCTCCCTCCTCTCCCAGCCCTTGCAATGTCTCAATCCGTGTGTGTGTGCGTGTGTGTGTGTGCGTGTGTGTCGGGTCCCACCGGGGGCTGCTGCCGCCTCCGTTTCTTTTTCTTTTTCTTTTTTTTTTCTTTTTCTTTTTTCTTTTTCTTTTTTTTTTTTTTTCCTTCTTTTTTTTCCCTTTTTTTTTTTTTTTTTTTTTTCCCTCTCCCCTGGCGTCCCCCCCTTCCCCACCTCCTCCCTCACCCCCGTCATCGCATTGCAGAGAGGTGCCCCCGTTGCCGATGGAGGTGGGGGGAGGTAGCCGGAGGGGGCTTGCCCTGCATTTGCAACACCTTTTTGCCTTTGCTCCGGCGCTTTCCCAGGCAGGTCGAGGCGAGGGGGACTGGTCCCGGGTCCCGGCTCCCTCCCACCCGCACCCACAGCCTCCCCCGGGCCCCGAAAGGGACGCGCTGGGCTCCTGTTTTTTGACTTCCAAGACCTGAATCCGCGCTAAGGTTTCTAGACGCGGGCATTATTTCCACCCTCCCAACCCTCCCCTTCCCTTCCTCTCTTCTCCTCTCCCCAAGTGCCATTGTCGCATCGCCTGGAAATGCCGGGCTGCCCGCAGCCCCCGCAGCCCCCGCAGCCCCTCCGCGGCCGAAGTGGGGGGGTGTGTTGCCCGCGGGTGCGCCCGATGAATCCCGCAGCTCGGCGGGGGCAGCGCGGGGTTGCTCGCAGCCCTTTTCCGCGCTTCGCCCGGGAGTCAGTCAGGCCCGGGGAGGCGAGGCTGCCCACGGAGCTGCGTTTTAAAGGCAGCTCCCGCGGGCTTTAAAAGCGTTGGCTCCATTCATTGAGCACCAGCCCACGGCCACGGGAGCCTGCCAGGGGCTCTCGAAAGACGGAGGCTGCTGAACAGCAGAGCCCCGGGCCGGGGGAAACCCGGCTGCTTTGCGCCCCCCACACCGATGTGCTCCTGCAAGTTGCACAGAAAGTCCTTTTTTTTTTTTGCCTTTTTTTT
>NW_015094506.1:22396645-22396930 GCF_001431845.1 Calidris pugnax | reverse complement strand
TTTTTTTTTTTTTTTTTTTTTTTTTTTTTGGAGAGCTATAAAAGCGGAGCCGCTCGGTTTTCCCGCTCTGCGCTCAGTGACACTTCTTTCTCCAGGGCTCGACCCTCCGGGCTGCCCTGGCCCAGCAGCCCAGCCGGCATCAGCCCTGCCACCCTTGTGCTGGGGCTGCCGCCTTTTCTTCTTCTTCTTTTTTTTTTTTTTTTTTTTTTTTTCCCCCCCCCCCCACCCCCCAAAAAAAAAAAAAAAAAAAAAAAAAAAAAAAGTTCTAGGAAAAATATTAAACCC
>NW_015094506.1:22365639-22396364 GCF_001431845.1 Calidris pugnax | reverse complement strand
CCCCCCAACGCCCCCTCCCCTCCCCGCTCCTCTCCTACAGCGCTTGAATGTATGGAAGAGAAAGAAAAGTGGGTCTCCTTGGTGGTGTTGAGGAGCCCAGCTGTGGAGGTCCTGCGAGGCTGCCCACTGGGCGCTGGGGCAGTTGGGGGAGTCCCCTCTCCGGCCTCCCCTCAACCTACCCGGGAATTTAACAGGCTGAAGGGTTTTAAGCTGGTTTAAGTTAACAAACTGCATTTAATTAGTTTTACCACATCCTGTAAGCTGAGTGAAATGTATAATATTTAAGGCTAGAAGAGTTTTATAGTATTTATGATTCACTGAATAAATATTTGGAATCCAAACTCTTAGTAATTCATACCCATTTTTAAGGTTTCGGTTATTTACTGTCAGGCAGAGGAGCTAGTTAAGAAAATTGGTAAAATAATCAGTGTTCCTGTCGAGTCATTTTAGAGTTGGGTTTTTGTTTCGGATATTTTCTTTCATCGAGGTTTTTTGGCTTGCTAGTGCTCCATTTGAAGAGACTTTTCTATTTGCATTTTAATACAAATCAATTATGTTTAGAATATATGTGAATGTAATGCCGAATGCAGAACAACAGTAGAAAATCTCCCCAAAATATTTGTGCCCTTGAGAGACAAAATAATCTAAGCTTACTTTAAAGTTTTCCAGTAGTTAACTTTTTTCCCCAAAAGTTTGTGCTAAAAACTGCATATGATGATTGTATCTTGATATAATGAAATGCAATTGAAATTAAATGGGTAACTGTGTTATTTTTTGAATAGTCATTCTTACATGAGAGAAATCATAGCCATCTTCTTTTAAAAACGTGTTTCCTACTAGAATTTATATGCTAGAATATGCAAGCTTTGCAAAGCTTTTGTGCAATTACAAGGGAAGTTAAACTCTTTTATTGTGCAAAATATATTTTTCTTTACCTCGAGTTGTTTAATTTTTCATGTTACATTTTAAATATTCTGTTATTTATTTATACTGTTAATTCATGTGTTTTAAGTAACTTTTTAGTTGTAGTTTATCCTTCAGAGCTTCTGGGTTAGTTGTAGCCTCTTGCCACAATAGCATGTTTTCCTGTATTTAGGAACCAACTGGTGAACCATCTCCTAAAAGACCAAGAGGAAGACCCAAAGGAAGCAAAAACAAGAGTCCCTCTAAAGCAGCTCAGAAGGTGAGATTATTAAAGAGAGAGAGTTCCTAATGCTGTTTTTTCATGAACTGCTAGCAAAAAAATCCAGTCATTTAGGCTGTGAACTGAGAGGTTGGAACCCTTTTGATAGTGGAAGCTACATAAAGCATGTATTTTTCATTTTTAAGATTAGAATTAACATGTTGCATGAAGACCCTAGGTACAGAACCTATAAGGACAGCTTGCTTTTTGAATACTGTACAGATTAGTGAAATAACATGATGTATTTGATGTGTTTACTGAGATCTGTATCTAGTAAGGAAGTCAATATTAAGGATATAATTTTCTCCATTAAGATTTTTGAAAGAGGAAGATTAATTTCTTGCTCACTTACAGTCGTTACTACTACAGACCAAATCTGTGTATTAAAGCTAAGTGTTTTGTCAAACATAGGTTAATTAAAAGTAAATCCAATTATGTGTTGATTGAAATAAGTGCATATATTGAAATTTACAGCTTTAAAATGTGATGGTAAAGTAAACTGTGAGTTACAGTAAAAGCCTCCTATATCTTGTTTAGTAATCAGTTGCAAAGAGACTTTTACTTGAAGTGCTATTAGTCTTCTGAACCACTACTGCTGCTTGGTGATGGGAGCAAACTTTTATTCTGGTGGTTCTGAATGCATGTAGCTGTGGCAGAAGGTCCCTGAAGTCACTGGATTTTGTGCATGGACTTTACATCACAAATGCAACGTGAAAATTGGGCTTAATTTCATTTGAATTGGGGAAAGCTCAGCATTAGAAAACTGTGCTATCAAGGCAAATATTACCTTTCTGTATGAACTATTTTAGTGAAGGCAAATAGTTGTGTATAGGCTTGAAAATAAATACAGGAGTTTTGTTTATGTTGATGGTTACACAGCAGTTAGCACTAATTTACAGGTACTAAATTGGAAACAAAAGCTTACAAAATCTGGTAGTGAACTGTAGTGCTAAAGTGTATCAGTGTCTTTTAAGCAGATCTGTGATAAAATGTGTGTGTGTGTTAGATATTTGTGGCCTCATCTAATTATGGTTCATTTTTCAATATGCCTGTGGTACTGACCATATTAAGTTTGATAGTTTTCAGTGTTGTAAATTACTATGGCAACTACTGATAAATATTAAATTATTAGGGGGTGACTATGGTTTCATGTCTGTTTGTTATAAGAGTTTTCAACTTTTATTTGAGGGACTTTTTCCATCTCTCTTCAAATTTAAAATTGTTCTTTTACTTTCTGAGCTGGAAAAAAGGCAGTATATTCTGTCAATAAGTTCATGAATTAGTAAAAAATGCTTTACAGGTTAGGCATTTAAAATATATCAAAGTCACTGTGCGACCTAGTGAGCTTAAAATGTTGATTTTTTTTCTTCATGTCGTAAATGTGTTCCTCAGATTCACTTTAAAATAGTTTAAATTTCACTCTTCAAAAGGGAGAGAGCAGTTTTTTATTAGTCTAGCAAGTCCAAATGTGAGCTTTAGTATTTTAAATATTACTCTTAGGAGTGTTGGCTTTCCTAGGAGAAATATTTGTAATAAGATTAAATTTTAATTAATTCATAGAAATATGTTTTAAAAAGATATTTCTAAAAGAAATATTAACGTTATTTCATTTATATGAGTGATTTGAAAATATGTGTAGAAGGAAAATAACTTAAAACATTCAGGTATGTGTAGGTATATCAAATCAAGAGATTTCCAGATTATTCTGGTGCATATAGTTGGGTTTTTTAATCTAATTTACAAACTGACCAATTTCATTGTAACGTTTTGATTTTCAGAATGCATCAAGTTACTGCTCTAATTAAACCCTTTTGAGTGTTGATAACATAAAAAATTGACCAAAGACCACATGTCTTCTTTATCATTAAAAAAATATCTTTGAGGGGTATGTAATTACAAGTCTTATTTGTTTCTAGGTTTATAGATGAAATATATAAATGTTTGATAAATCCTCTAAAACATAAAACACAAAGCTTTACTGGAAGAAAGTCACTGAGATCACATTTCAAAGAAATATTTTAGCTCTTTTTCTAAATTGATAATTAACCCTCTCTAAAATGGTTCAGCTTGTCACCAGGCATCTCAAAGTATCTTTTTATGTAATATTAATTCCGATAGTTTTTCTAACAGCAATATGAATGGAAAGGTTTTGGCGCTGTAAGAAAGCTTCATTTGGTGGTGAGGGTGTCACCTCTTAAAAGAGTGAGCCATATGTTTGATTTTGTGGTAAACATATTTACACATACATATGCATACATATATTTATTTAAGGCTTTCTACAGCCTGTCTCAACTCTCAGAAAGAGAGCTGGCTAACTTAGCTTAAGCTCCTCTACATGTGAACTTGGGTACTATACACGCAACTGGAAATTGCTGGAATTTCTAAAGAATAGTGTGTGGCCTGTGTTTTTCAAAGGGAGCTCATTGAAATGTATTAGAGTGTTCACAACATGTAAGATAAACGTCGGCCAGGAGAACTCACCGAGCAGCCATGAGAAGGCACTCATGATTAATTGATTGGGTGTTCTCTTGCAAACCCTTACACATCACAATTAAAAATGTATTGCACAAACTGGCAGCGAGTTAAAAATACTCCAGAACTGGGACTTTGTTTTGTTATACTTCAAAAAGGAAATGCCCTTAAATCAGTTGAGGGAAAATTTACCCTGGAATCCTGTTTGTGTTGTGTATTTAAAATTTCTTGGTTCATGGGATTTTTTTTTATTATTATTTTTTATTTTTTTTTAGCTTTTAGAGCTTGTGTTTGGTCTTAGTAAACTGGCCTTGGGGCATCTGAAAACAAACTGTGCTTGTTAGGAAATTAGCAATGTGAAACTTGACAATGCATACAGAATGTTGCAAGACCAATTGGACAGCTAATAATGTGGCAATTACTCTAATTTTAGGTAATATGCATTTTGTTAAAAAGCCTTGCATATCACACATGCCTGACTTCTTGTAAACTGGACACAAAAGGTAGACTGCATTTCGTAAAAACCAAACCTTTTCTCAATTGTGTAATTTTCACAAACAGAAGGAACACAACATGTTAGCAGATGAGAAGAGATAGACACAAAAAGACTCTTAATCGCCTTGTATTTGAGTCCCCACAATTAGGCTGTTACTGAAATCCGCGTCTTTAAACAAGTCATTCTGTTATTCATTTAAAATATTTGTAAAAAATTAGCAAAAAAAGTGAAGATTTTTTTTTTTTTTTCTGAAGAACAACTGTTTTTGCGGGAAGATCATAGCAGGGATGTTCCTTTTTAGTTTCCTGGGTGTTCTGTGGTTGAGTTTTATTTGTTAGGCTGAGCTGTGTTCCCAGCCCATCACATTTCCCTTAGGCATTCAAGGGCTTTTCTTTGTTTAGCTCCTGTAGTTGGGCTTGACAAAAATACTGTTTATAGGCATAAATACTCTCCTGGTCGGAAGGAGGAAACACAATTGTGAGGTTAATAAAAAGCTACTATTTGTTCATCTCAACAGAAAATGTCAGGGGACATCCCAGGAATATCCAAAAGTAAATGCTCTTTAGTAAAATTCACCTCCAGTTGAAATATTTTGGGTTTTGATGTAGTTATGGATGTAGTGAAATTCACTGGAAATAACCTCCAGATCTCGAAATACCATCTTCTGAAAACCAGGGCTTGTGGTACCGTGTGTGACTACGCTTACTACTGTCTCTCCATTACATGGCTGGAGTTTGGTACGTAGGAAGGCACGTCCCTGAGTTAAGCAGTCCAAAGGTAAAAAAAAAAAAAGAAAAAAAAAGAAAAAGCACGTGACCAGGACTCTGCCCTAAATTGGTTCATGAAAATCTGTTTGACTTCTCCATGCTCCATTCATTCTCACCACCACCACTCATTACAGGCTTAAAGGGAAAACAATAACAAATCTATCAAGTGATGGTAGCGTGGTTATTGCACCTAAAAAGTAAGAGACCTCAAAATCAGGCATTTTGAGCAAGATGGGAGAAGCAGGAGGAGACTGACTCCTGTTTAGAATTAAAATGGGTGAAACAGGACATGGGAACTGTGATATTCTTCTATCTAGCCAATGCCTAAATTAATTTTAAGTTGTTTTTTTTTTTTTAACAAAGTAACTTTTTTTTTAGGAGTGGGACACATTCCTGGGCAAGGTCTTTTGACACTGACAGCATTGATCTTCCCTAGAACTCTTGGTTATTTCACCTGCCCTACAGCTCTGACACATTTTATCAGAGGTCTCCAGAAGATCCTTTTGCGAAATGGATAGAATTATCCAAATTTGGATTCTGTTGCATTTGAGATCTTCCTTGACAATAGAGAGATGCCCAAAGAGCACTTTATAGTCGTTCAATTATTTAGACTTGTTAATTGCTTTCAGTAGTAGGACCTCCATTTCTCTCTGGGCAAGGGACATCTATGCAACAAGGAGGCAGAGGTGGTGGACAGTCAAGTCTTAAGGGACTGGCAGCAACAGTTTGGAAGCAGGGTTTGATGGCCATGTGGTACAGGGCCTAGGTGAATTGCGAATTTGCCTGGGGACTGTTAGCTCTCTTCCAGGCTGCAACGACTGGAATGGCCATCTTTCTCACCTAGGACAAGAAAAACCAAACCCGAACCTGTTTGCTATATAGATCATGCACTAAAAAAGCAAGTAAATCTAGTTCTGTTCCTAAAATGTAACATAGCAGAAATTATGTATTCATATTATTGGTTATAAGAAACTTAGTAATTTTTCATGAAATATCATGAACTACGTTTGACAACATACACAGCCCTCCTTTAAGTTTGGTGATGTTGTGTCTTAGCTGTATGGAGCAGGATCATGCCTCTTAGCGTAGCACCAAATGCTAAGAAAACCCTGACCAAAGAGATCTCGATTTCCAAAAGTGCTTTAGAGGATGAAGGCAGCAGCTTCCTCTCAGACACAGCGGGTACCCACTGCGGCGTGGAGGGTGCCAGGCTGCCCAGGTGAGAATCCCTGTTACCTCTGGGTGGCTTGGGGCTCTCTCTGGATTTCTTCCTAGCTTCAGAGGCAACACTTCAAGTAAAGCAAAGAGCCAACAGACTGACTGGCATGTTTCTCATTATGCAAATACCTGTTTTCAGAGGAAAAGCAATGCTTTGGCACTTACGCGTTCCTTTTCTTATTAGTTACTTGAAAATTATATGAAGAAACGTTGACTTATTTGTCTGATGTGCAATAAAACATTTCTTCAAGCTCTTAAATTGGAAGACAGTCTTGTGCTGTTGGAGAAATACGGGTTAGGTTTGCAAAATGCAGCCTGAAAAAAATCCAGAGGGAAAGAGATGGAATATTTTCCTAAACTTCTCGTCTCTATTATCACCACTGGACTGCCACTACTCCTTTCTGGTGGTTCCACAAGTGTTTTGTCTTTCTCTTCCCTTGGAGTGGAGATAAAAACGTCCACTTTGGAGGTTCTTGTCCTTCATTTTCTGCAGTTTAGTCTGTGGAAACCTTCCTATTTACTTACAGAATCGCTCTGTACCAAAACATCGCCTCTGGCATGCCCCGCTGTTTGCTCAGCTCACCTCTGGGAAAGATTTGGTTTTGATAAGAGCTATGGAAATGTTTTTCTTCTAACGCGAGGTGGAAATCATATACAGCAGGAATATGGTGCCTTTCAATCTGAAGGGTCCCCAAGCACTTGACAAACTGATAGCCAAACTAGCCAGCAGGAACACTAGCCACTTCTGACGTGGACCTTCCTCGGGGGTAAAGCGCGGCATTGTTCGTGGCAAGCGGCCATGCTGCGTGACAGTTTATGGCAGGAAGCAAAGATTAGTTATTCAAAGAAATCTCTCATGTTCTCTTTCCCATCAAACTAGATTATACGCTGTAGTTGAACTTACCATTTGTGTCAGGTTGGTAGGAACTTTAATTGTGAGACCAAAGTAGTTTTCGTTTCCAGAATGTTAATTGTTTTTTCAGAGGGTTTTGGAAAAGGGCCTTCCCTTCAGATGCGGTAAAATACAGAGGAAAATAAATGGCGTTTGTGCTTTCATAACATGTCAGGTGTTGATTTGTTAAGAACAATTTTAACCAATATTTTCTTTTAAGACTTATGCCCGGGGTTTCGTGAAATAAACATAAATGCAGGGGGCTACAGCTTGTCAAAACGAAACCACATCTTGGTTTGCATCCTTGAGGTTATAAGGTGTAAAGAACCAAACATTTTAAAAGGAAACAAAACTCTGAAATAGACAGCTACGGTATATAGTAAATGCACTTTAACAAGTATTCTCATAAGAGGGTTTCACCTTACATGTAACACTGGTATAAACGATTAAAGAGCAAGTTTACTCTTTTCACAAGTCTGAGTGATAATTTTGCCCTTTAGGAGTGTGAATTTTATTTTTCACAGCTTTTTTTCTTGGTGAGATACTTGTTTCAAAGTAATTGCTTTTAACTTGCAGGGCAGTTTTTTTTGGTAGAGATTCCTCCACTACTTCCTCAGCTCAAGTTCTCTTTTAGAGGGATCCGCTTTACACGGCATTAGGTTACAGTATATGTTACAGAGATTGACCAGCAAGTGATTTATTTAATGACACAGTTGATTTCTAAGGGCAAATCAAATACACATAGAGTTAACTGGAAAAAAATCAATTCATAGAAATGTGAAAGGACATTTTCAGAATGTGTACTAAAAGTCTGCATTTTCAGGGACTTTGTATGCAGCAAAAGTCCAGCTCTCACTAAAGCTGGTGGCAAAATCCTCAACACCCTCATTGAGACAGGATTATTTACCTGGTGAGGTGTATGGATGGGCAGACCCTATCTAGAGAAAATAACCTGCAATTTTCATTTTAAGCCACTAAGTATTTTAGTGTAGTACGTAAGTAGCAGTATTCACAGCGTCGTGCAGTGGATTAATGGAAGAGTCTGTAAAAGAACCCATATTTCCTTTAAGCTGAGCTTCAGGACCAACTGCTGGGCTTACATAAATATAGCTGTCACTTCTAGGGCACCTTCCATGCTGTTTCCTTAAACCTGAACAGGGAAGCTGTGTTTTGGCTCAGCAAAAGGTTTGCTTAGGGCTTGAGGATGTGCTTTTACTTAGAAAACTTCACATGAAGTAGAGAAGTTATCTCCCAATATGAATACACACACACGCTCATGGTGATAGTCTGTCCAAATCCATTTCACGCGTGAGCATCACGACACTGAAAGGAGGAATTGTGGCTGCTATAAACTGCTTTGTTCAGCCTTGAAGCAGGCTGTATTTTTTGTTTAGTTTCTTCAGGTAACTTCTGACAGCCTGTAAAAGACTCGATTGGATGTGACTGGTGGTTGTCGGGTTCCCAATGTGCCCTCCATCCACAGCCTGCATGCCCCATGGCTGGCGGGGCCCGGGGCACCTCAGGCTATACTGTGGGCACTGAGCAGCTGGGTGTCAGTGGGCATGTTCCTCTGTCCCCCTGGCCACAGAGTGGATCAGGGCTGGGGACACCCTTGGGCGCAGGTGAGGCATCCCCTGGCCACGCTGGCTAGGAAACATCAGAAAACCCTACAAAATCATGTTCCACCAGAAAACCCGTAGTGCAGGAGCAGGGTCTTGGTGCCACCCAAGAGATAGAATTATGGATAATGTTACAGGAAAGGAGTTCCTAGTTATCAAGGCTGTTAAATAATGCTGAGGTATAAAATATATTGTGTTTCTTTTCCCTTCACAGAAAGCAGAAGCCACTGGTGAAAAGCGACCCAGAGGCCGGCCCAGAAAATGGGTAGGTGTTTCACTTCCAATCATTTGATTTATTTGCTGTGTTATAAAGTCCATTCTTTTAGAGAACAATTATTTCTGCTTCATTTCTAAAAAAGAGCATCCATCTTCTCTCTTGGTTTGTTCTGGTAGATTGACTAAAGAGTTAAGATAGCAGAGAAGTTAACCATAGCTTCCTACCTTTAGACTCTGGTAGTTTGCTCAAGACACTTTACTACTAAATGTTTGCTGGGAGTGAACATTTATGTGTCTCTTATCAGCATGAAAAGAGGCACAACTCTTCCTTCAAACCAGAGTAACAATGAGAAAACTTGTTCAGTAATTGAGTAAGGAGGGCTAAAGGGGCACTACCAGACATCAGAAGGTGATTAAGGGAGGTGATAACATTCAGATGTAGTATGCACAAGATAAAGTTTAAAAACCCAAAGTCTTTGTCCTACATTGCCTGGAAACGCAGCATATTTTCCTTAAATCCAGTGAAAAAGAACAAGAATGTACAGAGGGATACTTGCACTTAGAATTAAGTTTTGCCATTGTGGGCCTTTCATGCCTCATATAATCGTAGTGACTGGCAATATGTTTCAATAAGTTTCCTCTTTCCCTGGCCATTTAGTCTGTAAATGCGGCTATCAGACATATGTTTGTGTTTCGATTCTTTGGCCACCGAAAGATTTTGGTCTCAGATACTTGAAATTCTGTATTTTCACTGATGTCTACAGCTGATGAGAGTCTGCCTCATGCACCTCTCCTCTGCGTGTCTTTCACTTATGCATATGCTTTCAAAAGAAAAGTGATGGATATGTAGCTTGGAAAGCATGATTGGGTATTAAGAGATAAAAAGGTGTCGCCACGTGCTCCATCACAAGCTAACATTTCTGATTTCCTTTCTCTAGTTCCTTTTCCCTTTATCTGGTCAACATTTTTCTTTAAACTTCTTTTTCAGATCCATCCCTCCCCATCTCAGCTTTGCTCCCGTATTTTACGGTCTGCTCTTTCCTCTTTGCAGTCCCATCATTCTTTGCCTTCTTTTGTTCAGTTCTTTTGCATAGTTAACACAACTTTTGCTTGGGAAAGCTCAAACAGCACCAAAAGGTACTGAGTTTCTCCAAGAGCATCAGCAGCTGAACACAGGAGAGGTGGCTTTACCAGTCACTTTAAGAACTAGTTCTGTAGTGTTGTCCAGTGATAAAGTAACCCAGGATATTTCTGTGGAGAAAACAGATCGTTACACACTAGATGTGTTGCTTAAGTCAGGCAGGTTTTGGGTACACAAAGCAGCTCACTGGCATTAGGAAACAAGGTGGCATATCCAAACCTACCTGTGCTGCTGGTTTTTGCAAAGGCAGGTTGCAAAAGGCAAATCCCAAGTCCAGTAAATCGTGTATGGGTTACTGTCTGCGTCTCTCCATCCAGGTTGGAGTGGATGCTGCGTGTTGCTTGCTTGATCCTCACCTTGGGTGCAATCCCCAGTGGAAGCAGCAGAAATGGCTGGTTTATGAGAGTAATTTATACTGGGCAGGCCATCCCCACTGTGTGGGGCTGGGAATGTGTGATAGCTGAATAGGGCTGGGTGAAGAGCTCTGGGAAAAGGGAAAATGCAGCAGTCGGCCCCTTAAGAGATTTTCTTTCCCAAGCCAGTATGGTGCCAACTATAAGCAAAGGTAATAGTTGAAACCAAGGGAGGATTCTGCCTAAAAGCAGATAGCACAGTATCATTCTTTCTGTTTTGACATTCAACATGTAGTCAGAAAACATCCCTTTTTATCACCCAGTAAGTTCTTCGTGAGTGAAGTCCTTAGTGATTATTTTCATCCTTAATCTAATCTATTTATATATCAAGCCTTAACGATGATGGTTCTGTATCAGTGAAAGTAAGGAGTGTGTAGATGTTTTTTGGTTTTTTTTTTTTTTCTTGGGGAGGGCAGAATTCTACAGGGCAGGTATTTTCCTAAGTTTGTAACCCTTTTTTTTTTTTGAGTCTAGAGGTTCTGTGTCATATGTTGTTCATCAAATTGTAAAGTATTATTTCTGCTGTTTCCTTCAATATGCAGACACAGAGACATATGAGCTAACAGACCACTGTAGAATTCCGGTAGCTGGTCTTTCTGCCGGTTCAAATTAGGTATTTAATGTTTGTGACTTGCAATGTATTTATTTATATATTATTTTTTAGAAGAGAAGTAAATCTTTTTGACTAGTATAAAACTGGGAAGGAGGAGGGAGACTCCAAGAGAAGAGGGCAAGGAGCCCAGTTTATCACAAGTGCATGAGACATCCAATGATCTTTTTAATGCAGTAATGTGCACTTTGCAAAGTTGTCAAGGAAAAGATGACCCTTGTCAGTAGAACAGACAGTAAAGCTTGACAAACTCTCCGGAAAATAAAATACTTAGCTACGAAGAATAGCTTTCCAAATGTGGAGAGCTAATTGAATAAAAATCCTGAAGATAATAAGGATCACACAGGTCAGAAATGAACATATTTGAAATCAGAAACACAGTTCTTGCTGCTGTAGAACTCATTTTCACTGTACTGCACACGTGTGAAGCTCATTGCAGGCTGTGAGTCCTATTAACTGGGTGGGAGACAAACGTCTTCATGACCTTGGTACTCCTTAATTTTAGAGGTTTTAATGGAGGAAGACATTATAAGCTCTTTGGATGCATCTACATTAGTGTTTTAGGTCAAATCAGGACTGTGCTTTGGAAATGAATCTCCTAATTGTCCCCACGCCCAGTACACGCATGGAGCAGTCCCAGAGCTCATGGGCTGGATTCCTCTTGAGGGAAACAAAATGGGATCCAGTAGGCATTCGACTCACAGGACTAGGTTAGAGCGAAGTAAAAACCTCTTGAAAGGTCTGTGGTGTTGACCTTAGGTCATTGCCAGTCTTCTATTTTTTCCTGCTGGTCCACATTGTCTGTGTGTTGCACACATAGCCTTTGATGCTTGGGAAAGGCAGATGAAGCAACCTGGTTTTTATTAGCAGAATTTTTTTATGTAGCATAGTCATAAGGTCAAATTCATAGCTGTGGAGATTCACATTCTCAGAAGTCAGTGGAAGGTTTGTCATTGACTTCATCAGTGCCAGTTTTTCACCACTGAGATCTCGTGCTGCTGCTTGTGGAATCAGCAACAATTTTGCCAATGGATTCACATAACCCTGTGTAAAGAGCTCACAGTCAAAGCTATTTCATGGGGGTTTTTTTGTATATGTCTCAGAGTTGGCTGAAAGGAGGGGACTGAAGGGTTAGGAGTAGAGCAGGAGACTGAATATTCAGATATTCTGCTGTTTGTTCCAAAGAACTGCATTGAAAACCCCTGGAAATTTCATAGACGAAATTTCTCTGGTGCTCTCAAGCATTGGTTTAATGGAGAAACCTGAAACCCAATTCTGAAGTTGATGCCTAGAAGTGTATTTGCTTTTTATTTCCACTGGTTTTGTTATGTGTTTAGACAGATTTTTGGCATTGTCTGATTTCACCTCCACATTGTTAAACCTGAACCACAGATTCACTGCATGGCACAGCAGAATTGCTCAAAAAATCAAGGAACAGTCCAGAGCTTTTTAGAGCTTTGAGCTGGACTTTGGTGGGGAGGAGAGATGGCTGATGCCATGCCATGAAACTGCTTTAAAGGATGGAAGGATGCAGTTCTGGAAGCTGCATGTTTGTAACAGCAGAAGAGAATCAGTGAATTTCCAAGTGCAGGGTGCACGTGGAGCATCCATGTACACACACATCTTGTCACTGATGCCCAGGTAACAACTGTGACTTGTTCAGAAAACCTCTCACTCTTTCAATATTTTTTTTTTTTCTGCTAGGTAGTCTATGTAGCACGTTTCAGGTTGGTGAAAGATAAAAGATAATCAGAAATGAACTTAATTTCCTTAAGCAGGAACTTTATCTGATCCAATCATGATTAGCTAGACATTATAGTACTTTTGAAGCTCAGCTTTTCCCCTTTTTAATGAGGGCACAATTTCACTTTATACTGAAAGTCAGTTAAAGTGGTGCCAAACCACATTTAAAAAAATAATTACAAAAATGCTTTTTTTTTTCCTAGCAATTTTTTCCTCAGATTATTTCCAACTGCAGTTTTGACATAGCTGAGGTATCAAACCATATGGAATTTGTGAGATGTTTCTATGCCAGCAGTTCCAGAAGACTTGTGTGAGGTCAAGGACTCCTAATCCTTGTTCACTTGTAAGATACTGAAAATGAGGTTCTGGTTGTTGAAGGAATACATATCAAGAGAACCTTATTGCTTCAGAAGACCCATTGATGTTTTGAGGCTATTTCTTGCTCATAATAAGTCTTTGCAAACCATTATCTAAAGTTTCTGTTTGGTAGTTCCATGCTCTGTGATGTGAAGCCCTTTAACCTATTCTGCTTATTTCTTGTGCAGTGCAGTGATTTTTGTCTCATATGAAGTCATAATCTAGGAGGTGCCTAAAGTCACATGGGCTTCTACACTGGGCAGTGGAGAGAGAAGGATGCTCTGAGATCGTAGTTCATCCTGCCTAAAAAAGGCTTTGTGATAGGTGGGGTGAATTCTAGGCTGGAGATGCCAGTCTTTTGCCATTGGGAAGAACAACCTAAATGATAAAATAAGACTCATATCTGACTTGCAGATAGCAAAAGTTATGTGTGAGAGATGCCCCCCTTTGATGCCACAGCGCTCACCAGTGCATTCCTAAGCAGGCTAGAGATTCCATTGTTATGATAACATATGTTTATTTGAATTAATTGCTTCATGGTCCATTTGGAGCAAACCATGATTGAGGTAAATCTTAAATCACATGTGTTGGATGATGAATGAAGAAGGAAGTTGCTATGTGTGTAATTATAGCAGATAATGTAGATAAAAATTCAGTTTCCTGTACTTGGAAGAATAATGGTATTTTATGTCTTTCCAACTTCTGAGTGCACTATCTGTGGTATTGCTGCTTTGTGTGAGGCACATCATGAAAATTTGCATGTTGCTGTTATTTTAATCTTTCAAACTACCTCACCTTCTTTGTGAAGGTCATTGATACTATTTTGTAACATGGTAATATAAAATACTTTCTTTCATGAACATGTTTTACATCTGTGTAAGCAAGACTGTCACCTGGGAGAGGTCATCCTTTCCGTTGTCTAAAGAGCTTGAAGGGGCTTTTATAATTACAAAAACCAGACTATTGACCTCTCTCCTTTGAAGTTCCTAAATTAAGAATTGGATAAAGGATGCGAGTTGAAATTCTTAGAAGCTTACATTTACTTTCCAGTTCAGATGATCTGCAGAAGAAATCATCTCTCAAAACCTGAAATTTTTGACAAAAGCAGTGATTGTTGAACTTTTCTCCTATAACTAACAGATACTTAATGGTCTTTTTTTTGCCAATTCTTGTCCTTTTTTTTCCTATTCAACATTCCGGGAAAGGAAAAAGCATCTTCCATGCTTGTATCAAATGCATAAAAATTCACCAAAAATACAATCTGTCTCACCTGCGTTCAGAGAGGTATGTGTCTTCATTTCTCTAGCAGCTTGTCTAAGAAAATAGTGTCCTTCCTGTCCTTCCAGGTCTTCCTGTAGACTGCAACAGAAAATTTAGCCAAATTATTTATTTTCTAAAATGAAATTATATTACCAAAAGGATATTTCACTCATTCTCTAATTCACTTCCACTTCTCTTAAGGGATATCAAAAGATACCCGGTTTAGATAAAAAAATAATAATAATTTGACTTTGGCTGTTGTTTCAGAATTCTTAAAGGCAAATTTTCTTTTATTCTGTTTGAGGCCCAAAGATTAAATTTTTATGGGAAAACAAAATGCAGAAAGTAAAAATATAGCATCGGCACTCAAAGGTAAACTGAATTTCTGAGCTGTTTCATTTTTATGAGCTCAGATAACGGCTGTTCAAGAACTTTAAAAATCCGTTTTCCATTTGGTTGTGTATTTTGATTTTATAAGCCTCATTCCCCATTTTATGAACAAGGAAACTGAGCACTGAGATTGATCCTGACAGCACCAGGGGACATTTTTTTGCACCTGCAGTGTTTCAGTGATGAGGTTTGTTGCTCGTTATCAGCAATTTGTGCATCCAGCTACCTGACGGGGAAAACGTATCAGGTAGTGAAAAGTACAGGCACTCCTTCTTGCTCCTACAATTCCATTTTCACCGTTGAAAATGTTATGAATGCAGAAAGAGAAGCTGGGCCTCACCTCCATTGAAAATGTACTCCCCAAGGTTAATTGCCTTGCCCAAGGAAATCTGTAGAAGAGCCAGGAATAGAACTCGGATTTCCTGGCAGCCTGCCCCGTGCCTTCAGCTCAAGGCCATCCTCCTTCAGTTAAAGCTTGCTTGTGAACAGGTTGGATGAGGGAGGGAAACGCGCTTTTCAGTTCTCTATCTTAAACCGATATATGGTTTTTACCTGTTTCTGTAAACTCAACCGTGAGTACCTCAATATCTCTAGCATATATCTAGCTGGTGGGCAGTGAAAGGTAGGAGTAAGATATTTAAAAAGTTTTTGTATTCTCTATTAGCAGGGTAGAGTGGAGAGATTTGGGACCAGAGGCTTTTGAACCAAATATAAGCCTGAGAGATATTTGATGTGAATTGACGGTGTTTTCTCGTCTTTGAACCTTAATTACATATAGAAGTCCAATACTGATCCAGTGAATGACAAACATAGTCACAAACCCAAGGTTCCTAGTTCCTTGAATGTTTTGGATGTGGTTACTCCACTTTTCGGGACTAGCAGATCTGAGCCATAGCTGTGGAACAGGGCCGTTCCAGGTGACCCATCCAGAGACAGTATTTCCATTCCCTGGCCCCTTCAAAGGTAGTGGTGCAGAGGGAATGAAAACCCATGCATTAAAGTGTGCTCCAGGACAGAAGATTTGGAGTCAAAACTTCTAGGTTTTCTTACAATTTCTGACTAATTGTGCAACTTATTTAATGTACCTGTGCCAAATTCTGCTTTATACTGCGAGACCCAGTAATGCAGTGGCCTTACAAGAAAATACCATTACTTTCTGCCAGTGATAGAGAAGGGCCATCTTATAAATGGCAGTCAGTCACTGTGTGGATGAATTTTCTCCTCTCAATTAAGAGTTATGATAATAATTAAAGAAGAGTAATACTTTTGGCTTCATTCTGCATTCTTTACAGAACCAAGCCGGAGATGCGGATGCCAAAGGAATGCAGGGTTGATCCTCTCCTGGAAGGGCTGGGGGGAGGCTATTACTGTGATAATTAATATTTGGAAAGTGCTTTCAGGTGTTTGAATGAAAGTCATTACACTGTTTAAGTGCAAGTATTGTTATTTCCTCTTCCTTAATCCTGTGACTAAGCCTCACTTTAAATTGCAGTACAGTATTACATTTTAGGTATGAGGCTAGATTTTCAACAAAGAAAGTAGGCTTCTTTCAGTAAACAGCTGCAAAATACCCTTACAGGAGGTGACTTAATTTTGTAGCGCACAACTCCGAGTGAGGAAAAATATTTTTTGTATCAGTAATGTACTTTATATGCTATTTGTTTAGCGTGATGCATTCTTGCTCTGCTATCTTGAATTTACTTTGTTCTAGCTACCAATTTAAGCTACAAAGGGAGCATAGTTTACAATGGCATTTAGAAGTGCACCTGTTTTTCTATCCCAAGACCTTTCTGAGATATTCATCAGACTACAAAGGAAAAACAAAATTAAAATAGATGGACAGGAATCTGACTGAAATTTGAAAAGTGTGACTTCACAGGCCATACTGTTTAAGTAGTTAGATTGGGCTACGCAGTTAAGTGGTTTAAAGATGCAATAGCGACAAGCTGCCAAAGGAAGAGATCTTTCCAGGTCAGAGACAATCCAGGTATTTTCAGTCTTCAGGGGAACCCTGAAATGGGAAATACGGAGGCCTGGGAAGATGGCAGATGACAGAATGAGAGAACTGTATGTTGAGGAACGTGTAATCATGGTGTTGAGGCTGATAATGCTCATAGTGCAGTGTTTGTTGTGCAATCTTTTGTTACTCGCTGTTGAAAATTATTCTGATTGCACAGAAAATGCTTCTGAGCCTTGCTGTTACTGCAGGCTGTTGATGGGGTATGATTTCCTTCTTTGCAATGCAGAGAGGCAGGGAGGTGGCTTCTCTGTCGTTTTGATGTTGCAGTGATTTAATTTGAGGAAGGAAATCCTGCTGCTGCACAAGGGCAGCCACTCGCCATCCTGAGCTGACAGGCAGGAGAAGGTGGGTTTGTTTTCTGAACACAGGCATCTCTGGGTTTCATCCTTTTTCTTTGGTAGCCTGATCTTGTGAGAGGCCTGAGGTATTGCTCATCCAGGGCTGAACCTGTGTGCCAAGAGAAGTGATGTGCCACGGGCTAGTCTGTCAATCCTGAGAACTGTTGTACTACAGGGTCAGACTTTGGCACTACTTATGATGATTTAAATAATATTACTGATAAATTGCATTTGAAGTAATGTACTATTTGTGTATCTGTATCAGTGTCAATGAGAATAGCGTCTGGTCCACAGAGGTTGGTTTGCTTTGATTAATAAATAAATTTGATTACCAGTAGTGGCAGTTCTGTTTTGGAACCTTTAAGATTATCATTGAATTGGCAAGATTTAGGATTTTTACATCCTGTCTGTTCAGAGTAACTGCTGGGAGCTTAAAAAGCAGTCAGAATGGTAGTTCCTGTATATACCAGAAATCGTGACTTTACCCAATATACTACCCTAATCCTTTTTGACTGTTATATCAATTATGCCAATAGACAGCAACTGGGCCTTTTACAAGACGTAATACGAACACGTATGGGAGCTTCACTATTATGATCTTATCAAAGCTGCATTGTGTTACCGTGTTCTTGGGGTTTCCTTAGTATTCACACAGAATTTATTCATGCTCTGGCTGCTCCTCCTGCATTGTTTCCTGTTAATGATACTAAATGCCTTGAGAAATCTGCTTGGGGACTCTCCTTGCACAGACAACTGGCTGTTTGCGTCTTGAAAAAACAACTTACACAACACATTGACAAAGTACATACAGTACTTGGATCATAATATTAAAAATGTAGAGGAAACAAGGCTATCTCTGCCATGGCATGTGCTCTTGTGTTCATTAACATTCATTAACATTCACAGCCTATTTGGAGGAGGCAGAGGTGTATGCAATTTTTAAGGTGCTTCTTTTGCAAAGTTCCCATTCAAGTCAGGAACGACTGTTCAAGCACACAACGATTGTTCTGTCAAGCTTTGTGTGTAAGTCTGATTGAGATAGATGGACAAACGGTCTGCCAGTGATACATGGTGCTTCTGGTCAAGTAGATTGAAGATGCAGCCAGGAGATGTATGATAGAATCTTGGGCTTGTTGAAGTCAGTGACCAGACTCCTAATGAAATCCATTGCCTGGATTTCAGCCCATCTCCATCTGCCACTAATGTGATGTACAGCTGTGCCTACTGGTTGGTTATAAGCTCTATAAATTGTGCAAATAGTTATGTTTGTACAAAACTCAGGCCATTTGGGGAAGAAGATCTGGACACGTTCAAGTTGGGCACCAGATGAATAGTAACTTTTCGGTGACTCCCACATAGCAAGATTAGTATTTGAACCAAACTGTGAATATGATAAATTTGTTATTTGCATCGATAAATTTTGAGCAGTCACTGCATGAGTGGGCTAGACTTGTACAGAAGATAGAAGATAGAAGATTTTTATTGATGCTTTTTTAATTATAAAGCAACCTGTATACCATATAAACAGCATTGCTTCTTGAAAGTAAGTTTTTTCTTCTTTAATCATTTTAGTGGACTATTTAGTGGAATATGGACATCTCTGGACTTCAACTTTCAGCAAATTTTTTGAAGATATACAAAGACATGGTTTTGAAAATGCCTGAACGATCTTGCTTTTTCCATGTGTATAACTTTCATTAAGGATGTGCTCAGCTGTGGTCATAGGTAGGTACATACAGAGGGTATATTAATCACTGAAACAAATTATTTTTAAGGCAACTCTCTGTAAAGTAGTGGCTGCACTGAAATGAATTCAGTAGCAAGATTCCAGCTGACTTGGAGTTAGGATTTTCTCCACAAATGCTTATAAATGGCAATATATAAATTGGAAACCTTTTCTTAGTTAGGCTAACAAAAAGCCACTGATTATGGTTTTGAGTAAGGGAAAGAATTTGCCCTTTAATCTGCAACATATCTTGAGAGAGAACGTTTTGTACATCATACTTTTTGTTTAAACTAGATCAAAATTCCTTAGGCAAAGGCAATGTCCATTGCCTGGAGAGCAACAAAGAGAAATTATTGAAGTTCACACATGAACACAAAACCACTTCAAAATTATATACTTAAGAATAATTTTTCTCCAAGCAGAAGCTACTTCATCTTTTTCATTGTTCATTTCAGGAAGTAGATCTCAAAGCCTCTGCAGGCAAACCAGGTGCCATTGGTTTCCGAGAAAGAGATTATTAATCCAGTCCTTCCAAATCACTAAGAAAGCTATTTAAGGGAGAAGTTAGAGCCATCATGATCTTTTTTGCATAATTATAAATCATTGTGGTCTACTTTGCATGATTAAAATTTCAAATAGTTAATTAAGTAATGTCCCAGAGCAAACTTTGTACATTGCAAAGCTCCGTACGCCCTTCTTTACGCCCCCAAATGCCATTATCTTGAGCGTGTAATAACTAGGAGGCAGAACTCTATTGATTTATTTAACTTCCTCATTTTTTGTTGACTTGTTAGTTTTCATAAAAGTTTTTAGTCGCCTTATAGTAAAAAGCCAGGGGAGGGATTCTGTCCTTCCTTTGCACTTTTGCAATGTGAGCATTCCAGACACTTTGCACACGTATAGAGGCAGGAGTGAACTGTAACTGCATCCATTCTCAGTTTGTTTGTCTTCTCCAGGTAGATGTTTGAATACTTAGCTTGCCCACTCTCCTCATTCAGGGCTACATAAATGTCATGGAGAGAAGCTTTGAAAAAGTTGTCGTTTCCAGTAATCTGAGCGTGATAAACCAGCTGAAAAAATGAAAAGGGCATTTACTTAATTAAAAAATGTCTGACTAGACTTATTTGGAAGCTACCCAGCAAAATAAACATCTGGTCCAAGACTAAATATGAGAAATTTCAGGTAACCTTTGAGAAGGTCTTACAGCAAGGAGTAGGAGACAGGCAAAAAGAATGAACATAGAGCCCAAGTCTCTATAAGACTTAGAGCAAAGGGGAATTGTCATTCCTGGGTTCTTGGGTTGAATCTGACTTCACCAGCTGTCAGCTCAGTTGTGTCCCATGTGCTGATATTAGTTTCCAGTGCAGGGTGAGGGAGTGCCCAAGTTATCCATCTCTTGTTTTACATGGCTGTGCGGGGTCAGTCATAGCCCTTCTGCCTCCCGCAGGCTAGGAAATTGAAAGGAAAAATAATTTTTCTTCTTTTGGAAACAGAAGTGATGCGGAAGGCTCTCTTGCTTACAGCAGTTCTGCTCGGTATCTCAAGGCTCAGGGTAGTTGCCTTATGTACCTGGGTAAGCTTTGGAAAGATACAATTCAGGAGGCTGCATCTCTCCTCCCAGTTTTTCCCTGTCACATTCCTTTTTTGGATCCTATTGCTCAGGCAGACGCCTGAGGATCTTCTAGTGACTGGTTTTTATGGTTTTCTCGCTCTATGAGGGAGGGAATAGCCAGACCCCAGAGCCAAAAGCCATGTCAGCTTGAGGACGAGGACAGAATCATGGGAAGTCTGAAGGCAGTTCAAAATCACTTCATTCCCTTCATATCCTGTCTTAAGCTGTGCGTTTGATTTTGCACTTCCAGAAAGTGCAGCAAAGCATGGGACCCACAGCGGATGATTTAAACTGCTGCTGACATCAAGCTTGGCCCACGCAGCACTAGCACCAAGGCTGAGTTTGGGTGGCAACACATCAGCACCGTGAATGACTTATGAATGAAAGAGAAATTTTTAAGGGGCATTTTCATACTTGGCTCGAGTGAAGAGTGGAGAATATTATTTATGCAGATGGAAATGTCTGTGCCTGGTGAGGTGCAGTGTTGTCTTTGCTAATCTCAGATATATTTGTATTTGAGTGTGGATTTTCTCCTCTGCACAGAGGTTCTCCTTCTAATCGGTCTGTCAATGAAGTCATAACCCCACGATTGATTTCATAGTCTGTAATCATGGAAACTATTGCGATCTCACAAATTCGGTTTTATAGCAGTCTCTGAATGATGGGAAAATGAGCTGTAAGAGAGGAAGTTGCTGTTTAAACTCAAATATCTTTGGTAATTATCAGAAAGAGAGAAAGTATTAAGACATAGTTCTGTAGGGCCAAATTGATTCTTGGTGTAGTACTGCTGTAGGCACTTGAGTTACCCCAGGGAGGAACTTACCCCCTACGTCTGGAATGACTTGATGGCAAACATGTGAAGAGGAAGTGAATTTATGCTCCAGTTTAATATATTGGAAAGTTTTCCCTCGTCTGAAAGTCTGTCTTTATCTCTGAATTTCCTGGCTTTTGTGGATTTATATTAGATCCTTAATGTTATTTCAATGTATTTTTTCTGGTGTTTGATATCTTTTGGGTTGTTTTTACTGGGGATATAATACATATCTTTAATGTAAGTAAAAGCATTCTTCCATTGAGGAGGTCATGAAGCTTTCATGAACTAGCTACTAGCTACAAAGTGCAAGGCTCCTTATTTCAGATCTATGGCTGTTGCTTGTGTAGCTAAAGCATTCATTTCAATGAAAAAATGCAAATATCTCTTAAAGAGCATTTTAGCACCTATTTTCTAAAGTTAAATATTATAATTTTTACTTCTTTATGACAGAGTCACCTCCACAACTGTATGTGCAGAGTGCTTATAACCTCTTACAATTAATGATCCACAGTATAAATAGAGCATCAATACGTTATGTTTGTTGAAACCTTGAAAAATAATTATTTTTAAGACGTGAAAAGATGGGGTAGACAATTACATGCCGTACCTGTGTGCAAGTAGCTCACCCTTATCTGCATCAGCATTCCCCATTCTAAGCCTGCTGGGCGGCAGAGATTATGTGCAGTCAGGCCATGGGGAGTGGAGGTGTTGAGAATGCAAGGGAATGAAGAGCGTCATTTGTGCAGGAGCAGCCAAATTCCAAAAAGGAACGGAACTCAGTTCTCCCCCACTTGCCCAGGTCTACTGAGTCTGTGGCATTTTGCCAGTTGTCTCATGGTGTAAGGGGACAAAGGGCTATGGCCACAAGTTTCAGCAAGGGAAATTCCCATGGAGCAAGGCAAAAATTTCCACAGTGGAAGAGGATGAGCATGGGACACGCTCTGCAGGGAGGCTGGGGATTCTCCCTACTAGGTTTCCATAAGTCAACCAGAAAAAGCCCAGACCTACCTGATTTAACTTCCAATTTAAAAGTTAGCCCAGCTTTGAGCAGGAGGTTGGACTCAATAAGCTCTAGACACCTTCCAAACCAAATTTTTGTTGTTTTTATGCTAAACCTGTCAATGTACTTGAGCCCATTGTATCCTAAATCTTACAATGACTGGGAATGTCGTCCAGGTGAGTTAGTTGATAATAGGGCCCAGTTTATGCACAAATTCTTAGTTGATCCATTGGGTATGCATTAGGTTTAAGGATCTTCCATTTATGGAAGTATTTAGTAAGATATTAAACTTGGTCAACATAAAGCCCTTCTGGTGCATAAAAGGAGAATAACTGTGTGCTGGGTTCCTCCCCATCAAGCACAGGCCTGTCATAAGCGTGTCAGCTTTGCTGTCAGGCTCTCTTTTCCTCAGTTTTACCTGGGAGGGGAAGAAGAAAAAGGATTTGAGAATTGCTAGAGCATGCTAGGGCAGCTCTTTTTGCCAAGGATAGAGTAATGTGTTGTGGAGCTGACCAGCTTTCCTGGTGTTCTTCCTGATTTACACCAGTGAAACAACAGGTATTTGAGTCCTGACTACTTACAGGTTTCTTTTGTGGCAGATCAAGCCTGGAATGAATAGTAGAGTTGCCCCAGCTTTACTTTAGCTGCCCACGATGCTCAGCAGCAAGTGAAGGGAGGAGGGCAGGGAGCCAGATGGCATCCCAGCACTGCATGTGCTCATTGCTTCTCAGAAGATGAGATTTTTCCCCATTATTACGTGGGGTTTTAACTCTCGTGCAAAGAATCTGCTGCTTTATTTGAAATCATTCAACAAAGGTGAAAGGCAATTTCATCTGTGTTTCTTTTGTGTCACCTAGAAGAGCAGAGCTGGAGGACCAAAAATCTATCCAAGCGCCCTGTGCTTGCTCCTCCTGGCTTAGGAAGGTGGGAGAAATAGACAGTAAGGATCTATGCCTGTAACATGACCAGACATAAAGGTATTAGATACCTTATGGTATTCTTGTTCCTCTGTTATTGCACTTGCTGTTCAGGTACCCCTCTCCCATGCAGAGACAGGCTCGGCAGCTGTGTCTGTTACGCAAGGGAGAGGAAGGTAGTTGTTGTTTCAGGGGAGTGGGCATTGAAAAGGTTGGAGATCCAGAAACTGTTGGGGATGCAATCAAGGCACGGTTGGCTCTGGGATCCCCATCATCCACAGCCTCCCTTCTCTGCTCTGTCCTCAACTGCCAGCTACAACCCACTGACAGATTTGCCACCCAGCTGCTTCAGATGGCTACTGCCAGGCACAGAGCAGAGAGGCCACAGAGGTCAATAAGGTGCTTGGAAAGGTCCTCGCTCAGAGACAGACCCCATCAGGCAAATGCTTCAGCTACAGGCTGTGTTGCCACCGGGACCCCACAGCTGGCCTGCCTCGTCCCTGTAACTCCTGCAGCACCCATGTTCCCTGGCAAAGTAAGTGAGAGAGCTTCCTGTGACGAAGATGCACGAACAGCAGTTGTTCTGATGGATGGTGCAGCAGGTAGGAGCCATGAGGGGTTGGTTTTAATTAGTTTGATCCGAAGTTCATAGACAAGCTTATTTTTATCACTATGACAAGTTAAGCATTTTCCAAGGGGAAAAAAAAATCCATATATTAGCCTCAGAATGCTTATTTTTTGCTGCATTGAGAAGGGAAGAGAAGCACAAGGTTAACAGTAGTTTGAATGTAAGGTCCTGTGTTCTAGAAGTATCTTATCAAGATGCAATAAAAATTCACTACAGTAGACTTTTCTGAGCATTGCTCCTGAATGAAAAATCAACGAAGGAGATTCTTCTATCCCTGGTCCGTGACAGCACTGTGTGAACATATGTCATAGATCAGGTTTGAGGGAAAGTTTTTGTTTCCTTTCTTTTTTTATTTATTGATGTGTATAGTTGCAGGAGAACAGCCTCTTTGGTTTTTTAAGAGTTCATCTGCTCAATCTGTTTATTCCCTACTTGCAGTTTTAGTAATCCTTTTTTTTGTGACATCATAATAATTTCCACAGTAACCAATTGTGAGGTTGCAAACAAAGGATTATGACTTCAGGTGCAGAAAGAACAGTCTGACCCTTAAGAAACAGTTTTCAGGCAAATGACCTTATTAATAAAGTATGAGAGGGGAGGAGCAAAACGCCCAAACACATGATGTACAGTACTGACAGAGGTGATTCAAGCTGAACAGTTGTTAGGATTTCCTGTGAGGTTATAGCATTATTTGAAGGCAATAAAATTACACAAATCTGTCAGAAACAAGTTTTTCACATTTTATTAGAAATGCTGAAGTTGCTATTTAAAGCTGCGGTGTTTGTCAGAAACAAGGTGCCTCCTGACTTGCATGTTGTTTCAAAGCCCCCAAGGTGTAAATATTATTGGAAAAGACACTATTGATTCCTCAAGGACTTTGTTGTGAGTGTGATCCACATGCAGCCAACAGCCGCTCTGAGTTTCTTGCAAAAGCTTTCTCCAGTTGTCAGCAGCTAACGTTTCTGATTAACTTCATCTCATTCACTGTTGGAGTGACACAGTGAAAGGATTCTGCCAGGAATAATCTTACTTTTGATGCCAGAAGTTCTCAAATCTTTTTGATGATGTTTTCTATTTCCAGCTTGACTTTTGGATTTATGGCTTTTCTTTCCCTTCTGCTGCTTAGTTGCCATCAGGCTCATAAACCCCACCTGAAGGAGTCATGACACTCCTCAAGGTTCAGGAATGTCTGCTTTCTGTCCTCACCATGTGGCTGGATTATTAATTCATCCCCCCATGTATTAGAGTTGTTAGTGTAAAGACAATAGATACAGGACTGAGTCCATAACAACCAAGTTGTTTCTGATGACCATCCTCTTGTGTTTGTAACCCTGTAGTCCTCATTCTTCTTCCCAGAGCATGTTGCTGGGAAAGCCCACAAGTCACAGCAGCTCTGGGAGCGTGTTTCTTATGCGTCTTTCTGGCTGCTAACAGAGATGGACGTCTGTCCGTGCCCGTGCTTTGGTCTTGGTTCATGGCTCTGTGCAGATTTCATGGCCCTGGTTTACTCCAGGCTGGTAACTGCCACCCTGCAACCACTTTATCTCCCTGTGGCAGCGATCTTCTCCCCCTCCCCTTTCCCTGGGCTTCTTTACCTGGAAACGGGTAGCAAGTTTAATGGAGACTTTGCTAAATGGGCGGCATATCCTGGTGGAGCTTTCTTCTCTCCACATCCATTCTTCAGTTCCGTCCCATATCAGATTCATAGTTATGGATATGTCAATAGCGTTGATGAGCTATGGTAGGCCTTATTTAATTGCCTTTGTGTTCTTCAGACGTTTTTGTCTTACTCTCATTTCCCTCTTATGATAACGGCAGGAGAAGTTTCTTTGTGGACCAGTTGTTCTAGCCCTAAACGCTTCCCAAATTTCCTTTCCTCTTTAGTTTCCCACGGGCGCTATTTCTTAGTTTCTCAGAAATATTTCCCCTAGGATTTGTCTCTTTTTTTTTTTTTTTTCCCCCTAGCATTTCAAAGTTTGGACAGGGACTCTCCGCTTCCTGGAGTTTTAATAATTACATCCTCTGTGCCCAGCCATGGCCTGTTAATGGAGTCATACGCACCGGGTTTCGTACAGGAATTTTCTGTTTGCTGCTCCCGAGACAGAGGAAAGGTTTCTCACAACTGGTATTGGAGTAAGAACAGCAAATGCATAGGGCTTTTCCTGGGCAGGGGGACTGGCTGGGAGGGGTTGCTGACTCCTAATTTATCCATCCCGAGGAAACGGCTGGTTTTCTTTTTGTTTTGGTGAGCCGAGAGGAGAGGTAGAGCAGCCCTTCTGGGAAGCAGGGCCCTTTGTGCAGACAATTTTCATCAGATTTCTTAGGTAACCTTTATAACTGCTTGTCAGGACCATACCTTTCCCCTTTTGAACATTTGGCATTTCTAGCAACTCTGGTCCCAGTAGAGTTTCTTCTGATGCTTGAAAGTTAAGGTTGTATGAGGGTACTTGGCAAGACAATGTACTTAGCAGAAGGAGTTTTTAGGGTTGTTGCAGTGGTACTGACGTCTTTTCAGGGATGTGGATTATTTTCAGGCCCTTTGGGTAATATTTACCTAACTAGGGTAGATGTGCAATTGAGGTGATTAACCACTTTTCCTTATGGACTAATGAGTTGAGAGGAGAGGTGATCAGCCATCCCTTGAGCTGCCTACATGGTCCAAATATAAAGCCACGCCACGAAGAAATGAATTTCACTGAATTTCACTGAATTTTTAGAGTTGGAAGGGACCATAGAGATCATCTAGTCCAACTCCCCTGCTGAAGCAGGATTGCCTAGAGCTTGTCAGAGCACGTTACTCAGGACTGCATCCAGGCGGGTCTTGAAAATCTCCAAAGAAGGGGACTCCACAACCTCCCTGGGCAGCCTGTTCCAGGGCTCTGTCACCCTCACTGTGAAGTAAAGGACTAATGAGAGGACTAATTGTAAGCTTCTTGTTTGATTCCTCTTCCTTCTGTTGCCTATTGCATTTTCCTTTTTTTCCCACCCTGGGCCAGGTCTTCCAGCCTGCTGCAGGTTGCCGTAGGCACCTCTTTCCAGTTCTCTTTCACCTAAGTAAACCTGATGCATAGGAATAGTGTTCTTAGAATTATTTACCTTAGTAGGCACTGCTTTCCCTGGGCCTCATAAGTAAAAGAGCAAATCCTTCAGCTTTGTGAGGAAATGTGCAGGTTCCATCAGGTAGTGCCTGCTGAGGATTCAGGTACTGGAAAGGAGTAAGAGGATGCAAAAGAAACCCCATTGCATTTGTCGAGTACTGAGAAAATCTATGGCTGTCAGTGGGTAAGTGCAAAGATGTATATATGCTCTTCACATTCCCGGTCCGTGCCCACACCCGCAGCGCTCCGAAATCCTGCTTGCCGTTCCTGCAGAGTCATTCGCCTTTATACGGAGAGAGCCCATATTTCAGCCGTGATGCGGGTGGTTATTTTGGTCTCAGTTTCACAGTAACCGCACCTGGAATGATGACACAGGAGCAGCAATGCGAAACATCTGAAGGCGGACGGCGGCCATGAGTGGTGGAGGCTGGGATTCCTCGTGCCCACACCTCCACTGCAGCCCCACTGCCAGCCCCGGCTCCCCGCAGCTGGGAGTGCTTAACTCACAGCCTCCGAGTAAGTACCTTCCATTTCATTTTGAGCATCGTAACGTCTCCTGCTAAAAGGGAGACCCCGACTTTCCAGCAGCTTGTGGAGCTAGGGCTGGAGACAAGCACATTCACGGAAGAGGTTTAAAGGTGAAAAAATTGAGATTAGTCTCACGGTTTGGGTTTGATTTTTTTTCCTCTATGTAGCTGTTTCTCTTTCTTAAATGAGTGGTTTATTCCATTAGCTTTGGTGAAGAGTACCTCCAGAGGCTAGTGGGAAGGCATTTTAGTGTTTGTCAGGTTAAATATTCTTCAGATGTTACATATGTAAAACCTCTGTGGCCGATGAGTAGGTTATCGTATATTTATCTAAGTTACAAAAATACTTAAGGACCTGCGGTCATTTCGTAACACCTGAGTAATGCCTTCATTTGTTTGAAGGAAACTTCAGGAGGCTGTGAGTGGCTGTGGTGGGGACTCGTGTAAGGATTAGTCAGACCTCATTTGGTCAGAACGAGATGGTGAATGAGAATTGAGAAAGAGAGAACCTGTGTGGGAATTGGATGCCATCTGACAAAGAACAGGTCGACCAGTATGTGGCTAGTGTGGTCCTTAGAAGTGCCTGTATTTGAGCCTGTATTCTTCTATATACATATACACACAGAAATGCATACATATTTTTAAACCAAAGAAATTCCAAAGCAAAAAAAACTTTTATTGTAAATAATAGAAGGAGAAAATAGAAGTAGAACATAGAAATAGAAAATACTAAATTGTATAGAAAATAAAATAATACTGCAGTTAAATATTTTCAATCCTAATCTTTACAAGTCTGAGAGATTCAAAATTGAGATTATATTTGGCAAAAAAACCATAAACACCCCCAGACCCTACCATTTGCGATTTCCCAAAGCTTGGACAATGTGCAAATGCTTACCTAAGGTAAATCAAATTTATCTCTTCCTGATGTTCCTTTCCTCACAACCAGAATTTTAGTGACAACCTTTCCTGTAGAGACACTGCAGTAGTGACCCTTAATACTAAACCTATATGTTTTTTTAATGTTACCTTTCATTAGAGCTCTGGCAGACATCAGTGAGGACAAAATTTTAACCTCCCCAGTGAAATAATTTGGTTTCGTTTTTCTTTTTATTTGTGATTTTTACTTTATCCTCAAATAGCTTGACTTTGAATCCTAAATGAGTACTGTGCTGTCATTAGAAGAGAGCTGGCCAACCTTTCTGACTCCCTTTGAACTGATGGCTGAAGTTTTTATCTAGAATCACTGCAGCAGCTCCTGTTTATTCCCAGCAGTGTGGGGAATGTATTCGGGTCCAGAGACTGAGTTGTCCATGGGTCAAGTTCAACTCATAGGTTGTGAGGAGGGCATCGCTGCTTTGTACCTGGTGGTAGCAAAGTTACTCAATTTTATATTTTTCTGCAAAAAAAAGGAGTCCATCTTGCTCCCCAAGTCGTATACAACCCAACAGCATTTATTGAGAATTATTTCTATGTCCCTACTCACAAAAATATTGTACGTCTAAATAGAAAGTGATGAGATCAAATCCTTAAATTATGGAATAAATAATATGGAGCGCTACATACAGAATATAAAGAATGTATGGAATACGCTAAGAGCAATGTTTAATGATTTGGCAAACAATCTCACTCTCCATGCATGCAGCTGGGGCTGCATTTAATGTGGCGTGTCCTACATGTGGCATTCAGCTCCCTGTGACTTTTCCATTAAGTTCGCTGACATGTGCGCTGGTTTTTCTTGAAGTGCTTAGGAAAAGGAAGTTTTGCAGCAACTAATCTCTTTCAGGAAAACAGTGATAATGTAGCACTTTACAAAATAAATATGAAAGGTAAATGTTTGGCAGGGTTAGTGAGAAGAGTTAAGGTTAGGTAGATAATCAGAATTGAACAATCCTGTCTTTTATTTGTTTGTATGCTTAATAGTGCTAATTGGCTCAGATTTGATTTTAAAAATTGCAACTTGATATGCTGCTTTAAAAGGCATCAACTTACCTTACTAAGCAAATGAGCAATGATACACTTTCAAGAATACTTGTTAAAGAGTCATTTCCTAGTACCACAAACTGAGGAAGTAATTTTAAATGAGTAACTAGTTGATTTAATAAGTCAGCTAATGTACTCTTTAAAGGAATGGAAATAATTTAATATCAAACTAAAATATTTGATAAAGAACCTATTGTACCTTCATCTCTCAGGCTCAACTTAAGTATTTGAAATCTATGGAGGTGTTTTCTGTGACTTTAGTGTGAGTTAACCAGATTTTTAAAATTACATTAGACAGTTGGACTGGTTGATCCTTTACAGTGTGGTTCTTGCAGGAGATTATGCAGATAGATGGTAATTTTGACCTTTATTAACATTACCTTCTGTGGTGGTCAGTGGAGATTTGTGAATAGTAATGAGGTGCTGATGTAAAATTGTCAGTTTGCTATTACTACTAAAATAGCTCCTTAGGACTAAGATGCAGTTAGCAAAGCTGAGCAATAAAAGCTGTTTGTTCAGCTAAAGTCTGAAACTTTGGTTTTAATATGTTTGTCTCTTAGGCTGGGTCGCAAAATGGTTTTGTGTTTAAAAGATGACAAGCTCTTTCACATGAAAACCATATCCCTTCCCTCAGACTTCCAAATGTTTCTCTTGTCTATTTTTAAGTGGCTTTCGTAGGTCAGACAGGAGAAGTGTTGCTGAGTTCTCTTACCCTGCTCAGATTAAAATCACTTTCTTCACATAGCAGTGACTGAATTTTATGGCTTTTAAAGTTTTTCTTTTTATGTATTAAATATCAGATCATAGCAACAGTAATAGATGCTCTAGTAGCAATGAGTCATGAAATGAATGCAGGAAAGTCCCAATGGATAGGTAGCTGGTTTTCAGTACCATCTTCCAGTGATTTTTGCTACTTTTTGTCCCTAGGAAGGAATTTTGCACATGTTAAATGACAAGGGCTGAAAATTCAGTTTCATAGAAAAGTTATTAATGATTGATTATAGTAGAAATTGATGTGGCTATAGAGTTTAATTTGTTTCTTTAGCTATTTTTCTGAAAGAGGTAGGAAATAATAGAAAAATCTGTTCTTTTTGAAGTATTGTGTATAATTCAGTAGCAAAGATACAATGATTTATTAAGTATACTAGGATTTGGGTTCTCCCCCCCCCCCCCCCCTTTTTTTGTTTTTTTTTAACCAAACTGAAGAGTCCCAGCATCTTCATGTCTCTTGTGCCTGTGGAGTTTAGTAATCAGTATTTTTAAAGCTTATCCTGTTTAGGATCTC